>NC_021161.2:46087373-46121968 GCF_000331145.2 Cicer arietinum
CAGCAGGAAAATCAACATTTTGGAGCCTCTAGAGAGCTGGAAATCGATTTGCCAATCGATTTTCTGCAGGAAAATCCAAATTTCCAGCCAGCTGAAGGTGTTGTACAGCAACCTTTCAGAACCAAAACAGGTGAATCAAGTAGACGATCAACAAGGCGAAGATGATTGCCTCAAAGACTCCGTGATTGTGAATTGTTCCAAGATAGCGAGATCAACAATGAGGCTGATCTTATTCATTTCGCTCTAATGGCCGAATCCGAACCGGTGAAAACGGAGGAGGCATTAAGCGATTCAAAGTGGGTGTGTGCTATGAAGGAAGAGCTGGAATCAATTGAAGGGAACAATACATGGATGTTGGTTGATTTACCGAAAGGTAAAAAGGGTATTGGTGTGAAAGGTACTCTTGGCTGTGGAAATGACTGGGCAAAAGCTCTAATGGCCGAATCCGAACCGGTGAATACGGAGGAGGCATTAAGCGAATCAAAGTGGGTGTGTGCTATGAAGGAAGAGCTGGAATCAATTGAAGGGAACAATACATGGATGTTGGTTGATTTACCGAAAGGTAAAAAGGGTATTGGTGTGAAAGGTACTCTTGGCTGTGGAAATGACATGGGCAAAAGTTGCGAATTACTCGGATACACCGACTCCAATTGGTGCGGAGATAAGGACGATCGAAAATCAACGGTCGATTATGTTTTTATGTTCGGAGGGGCACCAATCTCTTGGTGTTCTAAAAAGGAGCCGGTGGTTGCTCTCTCTTCTTGCGAGGCATAGTATATTGCAGCTTTGTTATGTGCATGCCAAGCTGTGTGGCTAGTGAACCTGTTGCGTGAGCTGGACAGCAACATGAGGGGAGCCGTTTTGCTGTTGATGGATAATGTTTCAGCCATCAACCTTGCTAAGAATCCCATAGCACATGGGAGGAGCAAACACATTGAGATGAGGTTTCACTATTTGAGGGAACTAGTGAGTTCCGGACAGTTACGTTTGGGGTATTGCAAAAGCGAAGAACAAGTTGCAGATTTGTTGACGAAAGGCATTACGAATGAAGTTTTCAACAAACTTGAGATGAAGCTAGGCATGAAGAATGTGGAGCATTTGAATTAAGGTGGTGTATTGGAAGTTAAATATAATTCAAATGTTGTTTTGGGCCAAATTAATTTGGTTCCACATTGTACCCATATAAATACTCTTGTGTGTATAGTTTTAAAAACTAATGCCATTTTGATATACTAATGAAAAATCAGAAAATAACTCTCTTCCATAATCTCTCTCTTTTTTCCATCATTTTCTAAAACACCACAATTTTCAATTATCAATTTTCACCATTGATTCACCCTCCATTCTTGATAGTGTTCCAACATTTCTTTCAAAGCTACGATTTGTAGCTTGAACAATTCAACATTGAAATGCAGTCAAATTTGTGGTGATAAATTGACGGTTATTTTAACGTGTTACTGATTGTATTTTCAGATAATTTGATTTCTTTTACTTTTTTTTGTAATACTATGTTATTATTATTATTATTATTATTATTATTATTATTATTATTATTATTATTATTATTATAAAACCAACAATTGAAGAAAAAAAATGATGTATTTAAGTCAATTTTGAAATTACAATATTTTTATTAAAATTGGAAGTGCAACTATCATTATTATTAACGAATTGACACTTCATAACATATTTATATGAAATGTCCAAGTCTATCTTTAAAAATCTGTTTGGTTATGTTTTGTATCTTTAAAAAGGTAAGTTCCACATTAAGGACATGGTACCACCAGCTTGTCGAGTAGATGTTAGTAATTAAAATATCAAAATTTGAGGCATTTTTTGAAATATACATTTTTAAAATTATAAAATAATTTTAGAATTAATTTATACATTAAATATTATAATATAATATAATATATTTTAATTAATCATGCGACTTTTTTTATTGATGTTAGATAAACATCATCTTACTAGATAATAATTTGTTTATTAAATTTAAGTAATTTTAAAGATTAATTTATTCGTAATTATAATTATATAAATATTATTACAGACAAATTAGCTCTTAAAATATCTAAATTATATAATCAAATTAATCTATAATATAGTAACATTAATGTGGCTAATCATGAAATGGACTATTTTTCAGGTTTTTTTTAATAATTCAATTTTAAAAAAATTATCAATATATTCTTTTTTTTGAAAATTATATATGAAATTACCATTTTTTGATTTAGCTACAAATCGTTATTTGTAAATTAGATTTTCTTATTTATTTATTTTTTGAATTAAAGAAGTCTTCTTTTAAAAAATAGAATTCTTTCATTCAATTTTTTTTAAGTTAAAGAAACTTTTCTTTTTAATATAATTCATTAAAGTTTATTTATATAAAATAACAACACAAATTTTATAAAAATTATGTATATTGATTAGAGTTGTCTAATATTTTTTAATATGATCAGTTAATCGGCATAGTTCACATTTTTTTAATACTTTTTTTTTAATTTCCTTTTCAATTTTAATACGAATAATTTTTTAACAATGTTTTTTAATTTTCCATATTTTAGAATTGTGATAAAATTGAATTATTAAAAAGGAAAATCTATTTTTCTGTTGATTTGGACTATTTTTCATTGATACTTTGTGATACGTAAAAGTGATTTTAGAAACATAATGTTGTATTGACATCTCTGAGTATTATAATATATTAGCGTCCATCATAGCGTCGATTAATCTAGAAACCAAAATTAATTAATATTTTTTTGTCAAAATATGATTTAAAATTTATTTATATTTTATTATAATATATTAGCGTCGATCATAGCATCAACCAAGTCGTTAATACCTCTAAACAAAAAAAGTATAGTAGAAAAAATTTGCATTATAATATATGATATAGAGTGTAATTTCAATTATATTCAAAAACTCATTAAGTGTTGGTACCAAAAGTATTTGTATCTCTTCATGCAAAATTACTTGTTAAATTCTTTGAATAAAAAGAGAGGAAGAAAAATGTTGCTAAGAAAAATCAAATGCTTTGGGACTGCATTTGTGAGCAAAATCATGAATAAGTTTGTGAACTTGTTCAAGGAGAGCATACTAAAAGATTCTACTTAGAGAATGGTCGTGAGGAGTGTAAGACCCGTAATTTTAAAGTGTGCTTTATGTATTTTTGGTGTATTTTGGATTTTGACTCGGAGGCTTTTAAGCCAAAGTTAATAATATTTTGGAGTTTTATAATCAAAAAGATTTTTTGATGCCAATTAAAATTTCTCGTCGATAAATAAATTGAATTTAACTGCGATGAATCCTTTACGGAGAATTTAATGCGTTTCAGGTGAAACGGTAATTTAACAAATAACTAGATTTTGAGGTATTTGTTAAGTTATATTTATTATATTTATATATGTTTGTTTGGAGGGAAAAAGAAAGGAAAACTAGAAGGAAGGAAAAGGAAAAGAAAATAATATATAAAGGAAGGAAGGAAAAAGGAAGAACGGAAAAAGAAAGGAAAGAAAAAGAAAGGAAAGAAAATTTCCAATTTTCCATCTCCTTCCTCAGACCCGCCGCGGCCAAATTCCATCCTTCTCCCATTTTTTATTTTCGTCGCTTTCTTTTCTTCAAAACTAGTAACCCAAGGTTGGGTGAGAGTTAGATCAAGGTTTTTGCAACTCCACTCTTCCTATTTGATTCGAAAACGAAGAAAAACGGTTTTTGAGATCCAAACACAAACCCCTCCGTTTCTTCTAGATCCAAGTTTCTTTTCTCGAAGAGGTAGAAGGGAAAGTTGCTCACCACCACGCTACGGTGCTAGTGAACTAATTTGGAAGCGGCGTTGCGAGCGGAAAATTTACCGAATTTACTCACGGTGCCGTAATCGCACGTTAGAGCTAACGCGAAGGTAAGGGCTCCTTCCAAACTTCTAGTTTGCATTAGGGACTTATCTGTGGTTGTGTGGGAAGGAATTTGTTAGGGTTTAATGTATCGATTTGGGAGAAAACGAAACTAGTACGTTATGGGTAAAACCTTAGAGTTAGGTTTTGTTTATAATGATGAATGTTTCGTGGTAAATGAACTTGAATGTCATTGTGTATGATTATGGTTACTTAACTATCGTTTTTGAAAATCGTTTCGGTAAATGAGTATTAAGAATGGGGAATCTCTTAATGACTCGTTTACTGAATGTTTTGCGAGAAAATCGTTTAAGTCAAAAGTATATTAAGAATGGGGAATCTCTTAATATGACTGTTTGCTTAACGTTTTGTTTTGAAAATCATTAAGTTAAATCGGTATTAAGAACGGGGAATCTCTTAATGACTTATTTAATTAATGTTGTTTGAAAGTCGTTTAAGTTAAATGGGTATTAAAAATGGGGAATCTTTTAATATCTGCATTTGCTTAACGATTGTTGTGAATGGAGTCTGTGTATGCTCATGCATTTCATTTGGTAAATTGTGTCGACCCGTGATAGGTGACACCTTGGTAAACTGTACTGACCCGTGATAGGTTGTACGTTTACGATTTACTATTTAGTAATTCGTGTTGACCCGTGATAGGTGACACCTTGGTAAACTGTACTGACCCGTGATAGGTTGTACGTTTACGATTTACTATTTAGTAATTCGTGTTGACCCGTGATAGGTGACACCTTGGTAAACTGTACTGACCCGTGATAGGTGGTACATTTACGATTTACATTTTTGGTGAATTGTGCTGACCCGTGATAGGTGGCACCTAGGTAAACAGTACTGGTCTGTGATAGGCGGTACGTTTACGATTCCCGCTTTTTCTTTTAGTAAATCGTGTTGACCCGTGATAGGTGACACCTCGGTAAACTGTACTGACCCGTGATAGGTGGTACGTTTATGATTTACGCATTTTAGTAAATCGTGCTGACCCGTGATAGGTGGCACCTCGGTAATTGGTACTTTGGCCTGCGATAGGCGGTACAATTATGATTTACGGCCCTTCGAGGAGGGTTTTGGTTTGGAATTCCGAGTCCATGCATTTTGGCATATACGCATTGCATTAGGGTGCTTGGCACACGAGTCGTGTTTGATTGAGTTTTATGATTGAGTGATTTGAATTTGATTTATCGTGTTAATTGCGTTGAAAATGCTAAGTGTTATGTGTTGATTATTGTGTGTAAGTATGATGGTTATCGAGATCCCAATTGCCGTGGTAATCGCGTAGAAATTGCTAAGTGTTAAGTTGTGAACTTGATTAGGAATGACTTAGGTTAATTCATGAATTTTTGGAAAAATGATCAGGGAAATCGATTTCCCAATCGATTGGATAGTAAACAGGGACTTGGCCAAATGGACAAAATCGATTAGCCAATCGATTTTGTAATCAGTTTTTCGAAAATCATTTACGAAATCGATTGCCCAATCGATTGGGCCTAAGTCAGGGACTCATCCATATTCGACCAAATCGATTTGGAAATCGATTGGCCATTAAGTCAGGGGCTCAGCTATCCTGTCAATCGATTGCCCAATCGATTGAATCAAGCCAGAGTTCAAAATTTCACTAAAAACCTTCAGGAAATCGATTTGGAAATCGATTGGTATTAAGTCAGGGGCTCCGTTATCCTGTCAATCGATTGCCAAATCGATTGATTCAGCCCAGGATTCTATTTTCATTAAAAATCTTCACCCCAATCGATTGCCCAATCGATTGGCTCAGTGAAAATCCTCATTTTTAGTTGTATGATTAATTGCTCATGAATCTATCCATGTCTTGTTTTATTATGTGTTAATTAGGAGATCGAGAACTGCATTTTACCTTCATTTTAATTGGCAATGTATTGTATGAACTTTTCGCATATTGAAAATCCTGTTAAGGTGCATGCTTAGTTGAAAAGTTGTTTTGAGCATTCAAAAACTTAATTGCTATGTGTTAACTGTTATTTTCTGGTTGGTGACCCTTTACACTATTGTGGAAATCTGGGCTTTGCCCTCAGATGAGAGTCAGGACGGCCCTACCGGTTCGTACCCTACGGACAGGAATGGAGATGGGAACGCTTGACTGCAGTTACGTTAGGAGGATCTCACGGGGCGCGTGGAGATTACTCAGGGTGTATAGCTTTTTGGCAAGATGATCAGATTAGGATGATGTATAGGGACTAGGGGTCCTTCTTTTTGGTTGGGAGTATTTTTAGTTTGGAAAACTGTACTTTTACTAATATTATCAGTTTGACATCATCTTTGGATGGGTCCCATGTACCATTTGATGTTGTGTAAATGTTTTGGATTTGTAATTGGAGAAACTTTTCCGCTGCTGTAAATTATAATGACTCAATTATTTATCCAAAGACATTTCCTGATTTAATTCTTTGTTCGTTTTTAATTACTTTTGAAAAAAAAAATATACCATCGCTTTGAAAAACGGGGTGTTACAAGGAGGAAGAAAAATATTATTATAAAGATCATCGATCTTTGAAATTTGAGTTTGCTTAAACTCATATCTCCGTTAAAAGAATCTCTATAATCTTCATTTGAGATTTTTTAAGAAGATAGAACCACAAATGCTCTTACTATGCTGATGAATCATAAGTAAATTGGTATGAACATGTCTCACTCTATCTATCCTCACCACCTCAAGCTATTATTCAAGAGGATGATCATCTCTAGTGAATATTTAAGAGGATAAACATATCTAACATTTCGAAAATTCTACAAAAGTCGAAATATCCATTCATATCCATCAACAAGTGTCCTCAAAGTAAAATGAATGAGAATTGAGAGAGACCAAAATTATTTTTAAAGATTATCGGATAATTAATTCTCTAATGAGGAAAGTCACTAAAGAGGGTACACTCAATCTCAATTCTTATGGTGTTTACATAGTATTAATTTTATGATGCAATAATATTATGTGATTGATTGAATGATTTTAAAATCAAGAATACATGCTAGAACTTTTGATACAATTATATAAATTTAAAGATAAATGTATTGCATCACTTTTTTTTTTATCATGACTCGAATCTATGTCTTGTGAAATCCAATTTGCAGAACCTCTAATGTAATCATTCTTATATTGTTGTTCGATGCATAAACAAACACACACTTTTTTATTTATTTATTATAACATGGTGTTTTAATAACATTGTTAAGAATACATTTCAAATGAATTGATGTTCTTTAATGTATTCGCAAAAAACTACTTTGTTAAGCATAATTTATTACATGATATTTTCTCACTCATTGCAAAATAATCCATGATTTAATCATAATGTTACATTTGCATAAGATTCAATTGAAGTGAATTCTTTATGACATATCCTATTTCTATAAGTCTTATGCACGTGCATTTATCTTAATAATTTTTTTGGATGAATCCAACTTGACATGCATATCTTGGTTAACATATACTTTGTTTGATGCCTAAGTATGAAATTTTTATTTGGCTTTTCGAAAAAATTAAGATTCTAACATGCATTATATATCAAATATCCCTTTTTAACATGTTTTAAATGGATATCCTAATTTAGGATTTATATTTTTGAAAGAAACTCAACAAGAGGATGTATAATTGCCATTTATGATTATAATTGGTGTTAATTGTCTATTAATTTTAAATCTGGTTCAAGAAGTTTGAAGTCTCCATACTAAGTTTTTAAACTTATATTTGACTCATTCTTAAGCATTCAAATGCGTTTGGAATATTGTTAGATGGTTATCTCATTACACTTACATGTTATGAACTCAAAAATAGAGATGTGAGCATCATGATGCGTGTTATTATATATTTTTGCATAAAATGAGCATATTCATGTTTTAAAGGAAAATGTAGTTAAAACTCAGGGGGAGTTTTATATATTTGAAAATATGGTTAAAACTCACGGGGAGTTTATATTTGAAAAGAGTTAACATCCTCTAAAATCAAGAATTTCAAAATATTAGAGGATATACATCTCATAAAACTCACGGTGAGTTTTATATATTTGAAAATATTATTTTCCTTGAAACATTTATTGAATTTGAGATCAAATCACTTTCTCTAAAATTTTGGAGCGTATAGAGTCAATTACTAAACATTAGATGCGCTGAATTGGGTGCATTTTTTAATTTGATTTAAGTATATTATTTTAATTATCATTGTCTATATCTTGATTACAATGTTATCTGAAATAATAAATGTGGTTCTTACATACTATGTGATTTAATGTTAAATGCAAATTTGATATGAGAATGAACCTCTCAACTACATGATATTTATGTGATCTAGTCCTATTCTTGTTACCTATAATTATCTTTCATCCACTCAAACATTTTGATAGATGTCAAAAGGAGGAGAGAATCTAAAAGAAAAGTACAGGACGTAAATGATTAATGAAGAATGTTAACAAATTAAACCTCTTGCATATGTTTAAGGGGAGTTTAATTGCATATCTATGAACATTCTTTCATTTTTTATTTTATCCATCTAGAAAACTAAGGATTTGTTCTAAAGGTTTGTCATCATCAAAAAAAGGGAGATTGTTGAAGTAAAAACCTTTTTGAGATGTGTTTCTAAATGGTGATCTACTAATGTTTTGCATTTGAGTTTTTGTTAAAAGAACATAAGTGGTCAAGCTTGAAGCCACTCACATAAACAAGTGCATTGTATCAAGTCAACAATTAAAGAATTGAGGAGGGTAATTCATAAATATCAATATGATGATCCTCAAGTCGATGATGATTATCGCAATATGTTGTATCTCAATCACACCTAAAATCTCATGGAATAAGTAAAAAAGTAACTATAGGTCAAGATGTGTCTATATGAAAATTAGAGAATGAAGAATCCATATTAGAGGATGAAGAATGCAGATACGAGGATGAAGAATGCAGATTAGAGGATGAAGAATCCAGATATGAGGATGAAGAATACAGATCTCAGGATGATCATCCATGAACATCCTTTAAAATAGGTTCCTCATGATCTCGATAAAAAGGAGAAAAATTTGACTTAATCCAACATGTTTTACAAACTGGAGGATAGACACTCAGGGGATGAATGTACGTCATAAATTAACATAAGATGAATCTTTGTCAGAAGACAAGCAATGATAAAGTATAAGGATGGTTTTATGACCTCTATGTCAAAGATAATCAAAACAGAACAGAGGATGAACGTACGATAGAGGATGAACATAGCAGAAAAGAGGATGAACTCATGTAAAATATTCATCCTCGCATGTGAAAAAAAATTCAAAAGTACCATAGCACAAAAAAGTGTTGAAAAGCAAGGCTCTACAGTTCTTAGAAAATGAAAAAGTCAAAAGTACAAGTCATGTCCTAATTTATGAAAGTTTTATCCTCCTATTAGAGGTTGAACGATAAGAGGATAATATTTTGATCTTATTCATCCTCTTACATAAGTAATAGTCAAAAAGGAAAAAGGTTGTGCCTAACCTGAAAAGAAGAACCCTAAAAGTCTTGGAAAAACAAAAAAGAAAAATACAGCTCATGTCCAAACTTCGAGGAAGATTAAACCTCATATCCGAGGATGTACTGCAAACTCATCCTCCTAAGCTCATGTATTATAAGTACAACTGAATGGCACTTTGGTAAATCAAATTAATGACCATGGATATTTAATCAAGTCTTTAACGGTCACTTAATACTTTTCCTCATTGATGAAATTATAACCTCTACCATTAGAGGATAAACAATGCAAAAAGATGATGAACTTATGTTTTCTATTCATCCTCACACATGGAAAAAAAGTAAAAGTATCAAAATACAAAAAATGTTGTATTTGACTTATGAGGCACAACACTATAGGTGTTGCGAAAAGAAAAAGCAAAAAAGGACAAGTCACATCAAAATTAATGAAAGCCTCATCCTCATACAAACCAGATCCGAGAATGGACCACTGCATTCATCCTCTCAGCATACTTCCACAGGAGGATAAATGTTAAATGACAATTTTGCAAATAAAGACAACTCCAAGGAAACTTAGCAAAGTCTCCAACAACTATATTTTGCTAACCCACATGTTTGAAGCTCTAAATGTAATTATAAATATATGAGTATTAATCTTCAAACATAAAGAAAATCATATACAAGAAAATATCCAAGTTATTCAAACTTATCATCATTCTCTTCATTCTACACACTCTTCTAAACTTAAACATATCTGAGGATTATTTTTATTGAGTGAGTTATATACAACTTCACATCACTATCTTATCTTAGAAAGTTGTAATTTGATCCCCAAAACAAATCAAACACATCACTACTTGTATATTCTCAAGTTGATATATACTTGAGTTATTTTGTAAACCTCTTGAGGCTAGTAAAAATACACTGTTGTAAGCCTAGTGAGGCTAAGAAAATACACAGTTGAAAAAGAGTTCCGTAAGAGGACAAACTATTTTGAGCTATAGTGAAAACTCACAAGTTTGTGGGAACTAGACGTAACCTACATTGGGTGAATCAGTATAAATTTGAGTTTATCATTTTCTATACTCTCTCCTCTTTATTTATTTAACTATCACTTAAAGTTTCAAAATTATATCCTCTAACTTTTATCCTCTCGTAGAGGATACAAAGTTAAAAGAAAATTTTAAAAGCTACAATATCTCTCTTCAACCTCCCTTCTAGTAATATTTTAACTACTTCACATGTAATATTAATTATAGGGTACAATTAAAATAATAATAATTAATATTACATTTAAAATTCAAAAACTCATTCATTTTAGATAATTTAAAAAAAAAATATGGGTCACTTATTGTAAGACGAATAGATTGACTTTTTACTTTTACAATCTTAACCTCGTAGGCTGATTAAGATTTATGAAAAAAAATACACACTTTGTCATTTAAGTTTAGCTCAATTTCTATTTAGGTCTTTAAGTTTTTCCTCCAATTTATTCTTTTAAGTTACATCATGTTTGCAACATTTACCTTATATTTTGTTTACGAAAATGTCCTTTTGTTACTTTCGTTAAAAAATGTCACGTGCCAATTATGATGCTGACATGTATTTAATGATGTTGATGTGACAAATAATAAAAATAAAAAATATTTTTTTAATTGATTGTTAAAAAATTAAAAATTCTAAAGAAATTCTTAAAATTCTTCCGACCTAAAAAAATAAAATCTATTTCGATCTTGTAAGTTTGACTCATTTCCTATATTTATTTTTTTTATATTTTTTTTTTTGAATTTTCCCTTTAAACTACATTTCATTTGAACAATTTGTGCTTCTCTCTCTTCATCACCTTGTATTATAAATCCACCATAAACTTATTATTTCAGTTTGAGATTCATAGATGTATTTTTGTCAAAATTTAAAGAATCAATGTGAAAATCATAATTTGTCATTTAGTATCTTATGCACACATCAGCATTCTAAGAGTTACATAACATTTTAACAAATGAACCAAAAAATATTAAATAATATATCTGAACGTTAAATCAAAATTAAAAGATTATAAATGCATTTTAACATAAGATTTAAAAATGACTAACAAGTACCCTTATAACATCTCAAGGAAATATTTTTAGTTAATAAACACCACAACTTATTAGCTACCTCCAATGCTTGATAAAAATGAGAGTGTCTGATAGACACCAATACTTATTATATAAGCATTCTCTCATTCTTCTATGACATAAAGATAGAGTATCACCGTTATAAAAAGGAAAATAATATCCTAAAGATAGAATATGTTTATTATCAGATGATTTAGAGTCTATACTGTATTTTAGTAAAATTATTAAGTTTTATTTGAAAAATTGTTATTTAGACACTCTAGAAATAAAAAATCATTTATTAAATTAATATAACTAATTTTATATTATATTTCCTTTTAATTATTAACTAAATCAATTAATATAATATTTATTGATACATTATTAATTTTAGATTTAAGAACATAAGAATATGAAGCATTTTCATAAAGTATAACAGCTTTTTGGAGGTTTTTTATTAAAAGAAATTTTTTATTTTTTTAGAGACCTAAAAGGATTGCTTCCGACTTCAGTGACTTACTTTCGGAGCGACTCTAAATAGGTATTGATGTATTATATTTATTCAATTTAATAACAATATAAAATAATTATTAAGACTCATTTAATAATTTTTTAAAAGGTGATGTGTTGAAGTAGTTAAATGTTGATTAGGTACTAATATTAGAAAAAATATATATAAAAAAGTGATATGTTCATGTGAGACTCATTTAAAAATTATTTTGTTAAACACATCCTAGATAATTTAGGACATTGTGAATGCTCTTGGACAATCCTTAAAAATTTAAAAAATAAAAATTTATAATAAAAATGTATTGATCAATTTATTAATAGTTTAAATTTTATTCTTTTTTAATATATATTTTTTTATCTCAACTCAATATCTCTCAATTATGCGTGATATTATTTAATCTAAAAAAAATACGTCAAGGACACTATAAATTGGGGAATTTTTGTGATGGTGATCCATAGCACCATCCATTGGTCAACATTGTCATCGTTGGACCAGACTTGGAGTTGAATGCAGCTGACCAAGGTTGCCATTTAAGACTTGTGTGAGATTTATTGTTTGGTTGTTGAATTCATAAAGTTGTAGCTATGTTACCATTTAATTATGATTCTCGACTGAAAACATGAGATCTGATTGTTCTGAAAAAGGTGTTAGTTATCATTATTTATATTTATTGAGTCAAAAATGTTTACTTATTTTGGCGTAAAAAATTATTTCTACATTAATAGTGATCAAAGATAATATTTTTACATTTTCAAATATTATATCATTTTTTTATTATTTAAAAAGTATTATATTTCACTTTTTTTCCATTTAAATAAATAACAAATGTTATTTTGTATTATTGTTTTTGAAAATTTAAAGATTAAAAAATAAAATAAAAGTAACATTATTAAATTTGTATTTATCCATACTATTAGTGAGAAGAATTATAATTTTTTCCCTAAAAAAAAGAATTAATTTTATTTTATGTTTAAATATATTTTTGGTCATGTAAATATAATTCTTTTTAATTTTGTTCCTCATATTTTTTTAACATCTATGTAATATTAAAAAAAAATTATTTTTGGTCCTTAACATTAAGTGTACGTTACAAAAACGTTAATTGACAAATAGAAATAATTTTTGGTCCATGTAAATATAACAGTTTTCAATTTTAGTCCCGAAAAATTTGTTTTTGGAATTTCATCCTTGTAATATTCAAAAAAATTATTATTTGTCCTAAACGTCTCCAGTGAAATGCAATAATTTGTATAGTTATTTTTATAAGATACTTCCAAAAATTTATAATTAATTATTTTTAGTTACCTTCATTTGTATAGTTATACAATAACTTGTTGCCTTCAAATTGTTTGGTAAATTTTTTATTTTATTGACCTTTGTGGTTATATTAGTAATAAATAGATATTAAATCTTTGACTTTTTTCTTAATACTATTTAATATTTATTAGCTCACTAATCAAATTATTTATGTAGAACAAATGTTTAGTAAAATCACTTAATCAACTGATTTAAAAATATAAAATAACATAAAAATTGATCTTTATTAATAATAAATTTATGTCAGGTAATATTTAAAATATTTTCACTTCAATAATTTAAAATATATTAATCTTCTATTTTATTTATTTATTATTAAATCAATTTTTATTTTCTGTTTCAAAAAAATTACTAATTATTTATCTATTTATACATTAAATAGTAAAAACATTCGCAAACAACATCAAGGCTCAAGATTTTAGCTCAAAACATCGTATCGAATCTAACAATATTGTTATGTGTCCGTTGATTTAAACTTTATAGATAAATTATTTTTAAAATATATTCAACAGATGTATATAAATTCTAGTAACTTTAATAATATAGTTAATAAAAAAACAGATATACAACAATAAACATATAATATAATATTATAATTAAAATAAAATTAATATAATATTAACTACAATTATATTAATATAAAATAATGATTAAAATAAATCTATCACCTAATGTATATTTTATTTATTTTAAGTTTATAATGAACAAAACCTAAAATGTAAAAGGAGATTTCAGTTAAAATTACAAAGATAAATTAACAGAAAAAATAATAAACTATAAATTTTTGTAAGTATCTTATAAAAATAACTATACAAATTATTGCATTTTATCAGAAACGTTAAGGACAAAAATTAAATTTTTTGAATATTACAGAGATAAAATTCAAAAAAATGTTTTTCAGGGACTAAAACAGAAAAATATAATATTTACAGGGACCAAAAACTATTTTCATTTGTCAATTAACGTTTTTGTAACGTCCACTTAACGTTAATGACCAAATTTTTTGTTGTTGTTGATATTACAGGTATGTAAACAAAAAAAAGGTTACGAAGATCAAAATAAAAAAATATTACCGAGACCAAAAATATATTTAAACCTTATATTATTTATTATTTTAAAATACTTAGAAGACATTTATTACTTTGTTAACCTAAATTGTTTATTAATATGCAATAATGAAAGACACGTATTTTTACGAATTTAGATAATTTCTTTTGTTTTAACCATAATTTTCTCATTCTCGCTTTAGATCTTATGATTTTATTTTTATAATAAAGAGAGAGTAAGTGAAGGAGACGAAATGTTAGTTTTCTTCAAAAATATCTCAACACTCATAAAATGAAATCCATTTTTTTATTACAAGTATGAAATCCACTTCAATAGAATATATTATTTCATTTTTTAAAATAAAGAACTGAATTATCAAACAAATAGAGTCCAAATGGGCTTGGAGTAGAAATCGGTGTTGGGTATTTCTCAGCCCAAATGTTACAAGAATTAAGTTTGTGTTGCCTCAATATGGACGAAAGTTAGCTTTTGTACCCCCCCATTTAAACTTGTACCCCTCCAATTTAATGTTTTTTGAGTGAAATACCCAAAATAACCTTAAATCAAAACAGTTATACCTCACACTTGAAAAATCCGGAAAAGTGAATTTTTCTAAAAAAAAAAATTTACCGGAAATTTCAAGAGGATTGAAATTTCCGGTAGTTTAAAATCAATACCGGAAATTTGAAATTTCCGGTTGCCTTCCCGGAAATTTCATTTTTTGAAATTTCCGGTATGCATTTTTAACAAGTTGTCTTCCCGGAAATTTGAAATTATTATTATTATTATTATTATTATTATTATTATTATTAATTTTTATTTATAAAAAAAAGTTATTATAATATAACAAGTTGTTTGTTTTGACTCATCTATTTAACCGTATTTTTTTCTCTAATTTAATGTATTTTATTTAATACTATTAATAAAAAAAATTAAATTGAAGAAAAAAAAAATACATCCTAAAATTTTGCCACAAACAAAACGTGTCCCTGATATTTTGCCACAAACAAACGTGTCCCTGATATTTTGCCACAAACATTCATCCTAAAATCAAATGGTTGACTAAATGTGCCACAAACAAAACTGTCCCTAATATTTTGCCTATGAAATACATATTTTCTTAACAACTCACTCGTATTTTTATTGCGAATATTTTATAAAATAACAACTTATTTTCTTAACAACTCTCTCCTATTTTTATTCCGATCTAATAAAAAAATTAATAAAATATTGTTAATATAATTAAAAAATAATAATAAAAATATTTAAAAAATATATAAAGTTTTAATAATATAATTTACTTTACTTTATTATTATTATTACTTTTATTATTATTATTAATATAATTTATTTTATTAATTAATTTATAAATAATATTCGGTATTCATTTATAACTACCGGAAATTTCATTCATTCTGAAATTTCCGGTATTCATTTATAACTACCGGAAATTTCATTCATTCTGAAATTTCCGGTAAATTTTTTTTTTTTTAAATTTTTACAGTTTTATCAAGGGTAGTTTGGACATTTAAAAATAAAATTTTTAAATAAGGGGGTACATGGTTAATTGAGGGGGTACAAAAGCCAATTTTCAATATGGACGATTTGATTTGCTGACCGGCCCACATGGAAAAGTAGGAAAATTATTGTTTGCACCTTTTAAAATAGTCCTCATACCCCATGACCTATACAAATTTCCAAAATCACCCTTTTTATATATAAATAAGGTGATTTATACGATAAATGGTCTACCGTAAACGTGTATTTAAAAATTATCAGAAATTTTAATATAGCAATGATCGATAGTACTCTTCATAAATTATCATTACTATCTATAGCTTTATAAATAAAAAGATGATCATTAAAATTTACTTTTAAAAGACAACATCTATGATCATTAGAATTTTAAACATTTTTAAGTATGAGATTATGGTGGTGGACTATAGTCTATAGAATTTGCTAATAAATAAAACCTATTTACAAAAAAATTCAGAATTAATAGTGATGTTGACAATACATAATAATTAAACTCTCTATATTCACAATATTTAAAAAATAAGGATGCTTCAAAATTTTAAAAAGTCAGAAGTCCCTCACTATGTCTCCGATCAGTAACACCAGCAAATATGAGATAAAAAAAACTCGAGGGATCATTTTCTTGCTATATCTCTCACATTTTTTTAAATACATTTATTTTTTATATAAAGAAAGGATATAATTTATGTACATTATAGTGTATAGAGTTTTTACTGTTTGTCTATCACAACTATTAAATCGTTATAGATATTTGATTTTAGTAATAACTATTTTTAAATTGATGTTCATAAATAATTATAATGTATCGCTGAGGTAAAATATTTTACACAATAGTGTATGACAATTAAACTCATAATTTTTTTTTTAAATTTTATAAAATGTAACTTTTTATGTACAAACTCAAATTTTAAATTTTACAAAATATAATTTTTTCTAAAACAATATATATTCCATATTTTTAAAACTCAAACGTAGATTCTACAAAATAATTGTATATTTCCTAAAATTGGATATTTGAATTTTGCAGAATATATTATATAATAAAAACCTAAATAGTATAGTAAAAAATTTACTAGTATTTTGATCTTTTTATTTTTTGCAGGATTGAGAAAATTAGATATCACAATATAAAATAACTTTTTAAAATTCTTTTTCACATCTAATGAAGGAAGTCTAGAGATTATTTTCCTGGATTAAAAACAATCACACAAGCGAATTTTTAACTCACATTTGACATGATAACAATCTTCTACGTAAGTGTGAGTATCAACCTTCGAGTGCAAGTACTATCATCGACACACATACAACAACAAGACACGCCGTCAAACAATCCTATTGTCAGAAAGACTTTTAATATAGGTACTATTATTGACACACATATATTACAACGAGACGTTTTGCCAAACAACCTCATTGTCAAGATGACTTCTAAAACTAGAAACTACTCACCTTAGTCAAATCATCAACACTTATATCAATGTGAGTGGTCAGGGGAATTTAGATGAATTAAAAATAAAATAGATATCACATATTCATTCAAAATATTAAGACACCAAATATACAGATCATCTCATTTATATGTTGTTTAATATATAATTTTTTGTCAAATGTGAGATTTAGGACTCACTTGATTTTTAACACACTAAAATTCTCCCCTTTACACTCCAAATGCTTTCCAAGACAAACCTATTCATCATTTATTGTTGGACTATTTTATCATATTGAGCCACCGTTCGATTTACCCAGGAGCATCCTCTGAAATCCCAAGAGAACGAACTCTTTCCATCATAGGAATCCAAACAACAATAAAATAATTTTAATGTTTACATACAACCATAAGATTCTGGTGAGAAATGATGTTTAACATAACAATTTCAGAATTTAACAGTTGAACTAAGACTTAAAAACATCTACTTTGAAGTTCTATTTACATATAAATATAACATAAATTTAAGGATTTTATTTCCATGAAGTTGAAGGCAAGACTATAATTGCAAAATCTTAAAAATTGAAAACCTTATTTGCTTCCCAAAAAATTAAAGAACCAAAATCACGCATAATATAAATTAAAGGGACAACAATTTCGAATAAGCCAATAAACTATTACTAATATCAAGAAAAATCATTATTGTACAACCTTTTAAGTTCCAAACATAGCTTTCACAATGTATTCAAATTTAGTTCACTGAAATGCAATGAATTCAAGATAATACTGTACTATGTGACTTATGTTAGAATGAATGTAAAAGGTATCGAAATGTTATTGTGTGGTAATGCTCAATCCTTCCAATTCATGAAAGGCAAAAAATAATGTGCAGACTGCAGAATTCTGTACAAAGAACAAACTATCAATTAGAATGGAACAAAAAAAAAATGTACAACAAGAGACAATGATTTTACTTGTTTCTTATAAACAAACCAAAATTGTGATTGCAAGATTTGCAGTATGCTGAAAAACAAGCTCAAGAGACTGATATAGACAACTCCAACCAACAGAGTTACTGAACCTTCCCACCAGAGAAAGAATGTTACATGGACTAGTAAACATAGGAAAGCCATGGATGTTTTAGTGCCTGTCTTGCAGTAGGCCTTCTTTTGGGGTTGATTCTAAGCAAGTATCTGACAAAATCAATAAACATAGTATTGCTGATCTGTAGGTGCTGCTCCAATGACGACTCTTCTGGAATTATGTACTCCAGCTGATCAGTCTCCTGTGTACATTATTAAAGATAAGTTGGGAACAAATGGAATTTTAAAAGATGATTTGATTTTTCTGATAAATCTAAGGCCATTTTTTTTGTTTTTTATCGAGCATAACCAGTACGAATGTATACTTTCGTCTTTTTTGTGTCTAGACCCTCAGTATAATCTGAGCCGAGTAGGATGCCCCCTATAAGAGGGCTAAGGTTTCTCAGTGCCTATTTTTTTCATTCACGAGACTCTCAGAACCAAACTCCTTGCCAGATAGACCAACGAGTGTTGCCCCTCTTCAAGGACTCTTCTCACTCAAATTGTACATATTAGTCTGAGTTTTTTCACTATCAACTTTGTTTGCTAATATATTCTGAAAATGGTAGTGGATTTTCATTCATTTCAACCACGGTAAAATTTGAAATTGAGCACAATGTGGATTATTAAGATTTTGTGGAGCCTCTAAAAGAAAAAGCCAAAAAATGCAATGCATTCATGTGTTTAACTAGATTTAAGCAAGCTAATGCTTTTAGAAACAACAGGACATTTTGCCGTTTTTTCCTTCAAATAAATAAATGTGAGACTAGTATGCAACAACATGAAAAATGTTTTTCAACCTAGGTTTCATGAATAAAAGCAAATGAAAGATGTTAACCTTCTGATAAAAATAGGAACCGCAAAAGGGAAACAAACCTCATTTACGAAGTAAATATCATATTCTTTGGTGAAGTACTTGTGTGTTTCTTGCCCTTTCACCAACATCTCCATATCAATAGGACCAAACATTCCAATCATACGTGCGAGAATCATCACGACCGCATCATTTGGAAAGAGCACCTAGAGCCAAAAAAATAACTCATAAATCAAAATCAAAAAATAAATAACCGAAATCTTAGAAATTAAACTATTCCTTAACTACATTAGCTTATCAAACTTATATTTTGTTTAAACTTTATGTAAGAAAATCAAAATTCGATGTTCATGTCGAAGCCATATAAAAATGCATTTCATTAATATCATAAGATATGCAAAGTAGAACATACTTCGCCAGAGCATAGCTCAGCCAGAATACAGCCGAGTGACCATATGTCAATCTTTTCATCATATTGAAGGCCTAACATCACTTCAGGAGCTCTATAAGATCGAGATTGTACATATAGGCACAAATTGTCTGTTTGAAAGCAACTGCTTCCAAGATCAATAATCTTTATCTCACATTTTTTGTAACTTTTGATTAGAATGTTTTCTGGCTTCAGGTCGCAATGAACAATTCCCAAGTTATGCAAGTATTGCAATGCCTCCAAACATTGCCGAGTAATGAGCTGCAAAGAAAGGTAACAACAAACTTGATCATCATGCTTTCACAACTTCTCTATTTCTGACAATAAGCAGCATCTCTATTCAAATTTAGACAACTAGCAATGTTAACAACTGAATAAGCAATAGTATGGAATGGGTGCAAAAATATAGTTGAACAAACCTGCAATCTATTTAATGTAAAATATGCTTCCCCTCCAGATTCTTGGTTGAATTTCTGAAATTCATATAAGTTTGCTCGCAGAAGCTCGGTCACAATGAATAAATGCTCCTGTGAAGATTTTATTCTAGATAAGTTAGCTTAATATTAAAAGTTGAGACTGAATGGGATGGAAAATATATAGAAGGAAATGTTAGTCATATTGCACTAGATCATTGTAAAAGCTTTATGGCAAGATTTATTTATATTCTTGCTTTTTTGTTTTAAGTTTCTTTGTAAAAGCATGTATGATTTCCTTTGAAACACATATACAGTTAGACACTGAACACGACACTAATATTGACATGTAGACACCAATAAAATTTGAGAAAATGGAAGTGATTGAATATAACTATATGTGTCGGTGCCATACGACATTTTCGGACACTGGACGTGTCTTCAATTTGAGGTGTCGGTGCTACATAGATGATTTCACATATATTTGGATATAGCTTGAACTTAATTAAATTTCTATACCTAACATGAAATCAATCAAGCCACATATGACATACCTGATGGTAGAAATAGTCATAAAGACGCAGTATGTGGTGTTTATCTCCCGGATCATGCCTATTGACAAATTTCAAAAGCTTGATTTCATCTAAGCTTTGATCAAAAAAGTCCTTGTCATTTTTAATAATCTTCAAACAAACATCCATTCCTGTATGAAGATCATGGGCTTGAACAACCCTACTGAAGGCAGCCGAACCAAGATATTCTGTCACATAGTATCTACCAGCCATGACTGTGTTTAGCACAATTGGCACTTCCTTGTTTTCTTCAAATCCAGTCCTATAGATGCAATAATAGAATATAACAAATTATATTAAAAAAAACTTAACGAGAAAAGGTGAATATCCATAATACTAATTCTGCGATAAACAAATGACGAGTCGAAATCATCATGAACTTAATTAATGCCAGCAAAGAAAAAGTTAAAGGGCTAAAAGAATGAAAAGCAAAAGCCAACAAAGTGGCATTTGATTTCAAATTTTATCAACTCCCAGTCTCCATCACATTCAAAATCAATTTATTCACCAGCATTATCAAGAATATTATGTAGAAATGGATGTTCACAACACAAGATCATTGTCAAGCAAACCTGTTCTTTCTATGTACAATTCTCAGTTCAAATACTTCATACTCCTCCTCTTGAATGTATTTTAAGAGCTCATCATCAGTATTAATATCCTCTCCATCTGCAGTAACCTCTGGATCTCGGAATTCTTCATTCAACTCTCGATCGTCTATTACTCCATAGGCATCAATCCCATTCGCTAGATCTGTTTCATCAACGTTCATAGTTAAGTCATAGGGATCCTTGTACTTCTCACCAATATCATTTTTAGTGTAGCAATCAATACTTTGCTTCACGGTAAGCAACGCAGCAGAATCAAAAGAATTGATATCTTCCAGATGAAAATCATTCAGATCAATTTCCTTCAAATCAGGGTAGCTAAAGTTTATAGGATCACCACTACAAGAACCTCCTGAAACTGGACTACTTTTGCAAAATGGAACTTCACAATTATGTGCAAACGCGTGTTTTCCATGGAATTGATCTTTGCTTTCCAAATTTGAATAAGTCACATTTCCATCCTCTACAGAGGAATTATTACAAACACATGACATGTCCAAGTAACCACAATTTCTCTCTAATTGAATTTCTGTTTTTGATGTCATAACAAACTTATCTTCACTTTGACACCCAAAATAATCTGTCCCTTCAAAACTAGGTGTCATAAAATCATCATCTTCTTCATCTTTTTCATGGTTATACCAATATGGTTCATGTTGCATATCGAATTCGTGATAGTCGCGTGCCGTGCCAAATTGAGATAATCTATCAGATGAAGAAGATTCAGAATCATTCTGAGTCTGAGATGAGGAACGGATTCCGTATGGATTGATGAATTCTGAAGAAAAAAAAACTAGGTTTTAGGAAACCCCATTTTTATTCATTATTACAAATTGCATACACAAGAAGTAATTAACCATGACAATTCATGATAAAAAAAAATTGCATACACCTATGAATTATTAAATCAGTGATAGATAAACAAGAAGAAGTGAATTGTGTGATTTAAAAAATTTCAACATTAATTGAGATTATTAAAAAAAAAACTATGAAATAACTGGGCGATTAGTAAGCTTTTATATTTCTAACTAAGCTTTATAAATTTATACTAAATTCCGTCAAAAATAAGTAAATTTATACTAAAGAAAAAAAATCAATTATGCAGATCATATAAAAATGAATTATAAATGGTTTTGAATACTAAAAAAAACGCAATTGAATTTCAATTGAAATTAGACCAAACACAAATTCAAAGTTAGTCAATTAATTATATGATCCAAATGTACAATTTGCACAAACTAAAATCAAAATTCTTAAACTAACAAACTTGACATAGATTTTGACTTTAGAATAAAATGCTATCAATTCAAGAAAATAACAATTAACGGTAACAATAATTAGTAATTACTACTCTAAAAACAGAGCACAAAAATTATTACTATAGAAACAGAGTAACTATCATTGAACATTGATTAAACATAAGCAAACAAAAAAAAAAAGAGTACCTAAAGAAGAAACACGAGAATTTGATGAACCGATGCTAACAAACTGTTCCTCCGACGAAACAGAGCTTGATTTAAAGAATTCTCCATCGCCGGCGGGAAACTCCGGTGGCCGTGAAAAGGACCGGATTTTAACCGGAGGAGGCGGAGGAACCATAGGAAAGAAGAATTTCTCATAGTCAAAGGAAGCAAGATCAGTCTTCTCAATGATGTCTTGTCTGAGAGCAGACTCTGCTTCTGATAATCCATTTTTACGAAGAAATTCAAACACAGCTTCGATTCCAGCCATAATGAACACGACAAGAACAAGTTAAAGATGATGAAGGTGTTTTTGTTGTTGCTGAATTGGATAGAGGGGTAGTGACATGTGAATTAAGAAAGGTTGGAGGGATAAAAGTGTAATTAACCTCATGGTGTGTGATTTGCATGGTTTGGTTGTAGTGAGAAAGTAGGATAGAAATAATAGGGGTTGGAAGTGTACATAGATGAACTTAGAGAGAGAGAGAGAGATTCTTAGTGTTTCTCTCTGTGATTATGTAATTTGTGTTTTCTGTGTAAAACATAAGCCAAACAATGTCTCTGTCTTACCAAATTTAAAACGTAGTAAAAATAATAATCATACTTCAACGGATATTTAAATAATGGCTCAGTTATTCTTCTAATTTTATTTTGGTCTACTAAGATTTTTTTAAGTATATATTAAACATTTTAGTTTTTTTTTAATTTTTTTTGTTTCATTTTAATTTTTTGAGTAATTAATATTAAATACTTTGATCCATTTAATTATAAATATTAGGTGTTTTTGTCGACAAATATTAGATATATATTGGTCTCTTAGATTAAATACATTAATTAGACCCTAATAAATAAGATAAGATCGTGAAGTGTTTATAATTCAATAGATCAAATTATATAAATTTTATAGTTAAAGAGACTAAAGTATTTAATATTTATAACTTAAACGATTAATATAAAATTAAATAGAATTTAAGAAACTAAAGTGTTTAATTCATATTATAACATAAAGAACCAAAATAAAATAAAGTAAACTTAATTGACCAAAGTAAAAAATATGTTAATTTAAACTAAAATAATTATCTGTTTAGGAAAATGATAAGATTTATGAAAGGTTATATAAGTTATTATAAATTAAAACAAATGTACACAAACCAAAAATAAATAAATTAAAACAAATATATCAAAAACAAGGTTTATGATAGATTTAATGTTAAATTAAGCTCCACTCTTTTTTGTGTGAAAATAATTCCACTCTATTTTGCTTTCGCTTACATATACACTCGACAATTTTTATGTAGATTTAAAAGGACACGTGACAATATTCTATTCAAATTTATAGTGCAATTTAGATTAGCAAGTATATATAGATAGTTAAATATTTAAAATTCATTTAAAATCTTAATAACACCGAAGGTGTTATGAATTTAAAAATTTATTGTCTTTTCGTTTTTTATTCTGTAAAAAAAAATGGTTCGTATTATATAGTTAGGAGGATGATTTAATAAATACTGATTTAATAAAATAATAAAAAAAAATGAATGTGTAATTTTAAGTTACACATTCTTTTTAATATAATTAACGTTCCAAATGAAAAAAATGAATAAGAATATAAACTTCTACTTTATTATAAGAATTTTAAAATAGATTTAATTTATACATATTATAAGGTAATTGTTTTTAGATAGAAGTCAATTAAGTCAAAAGTAATTGTAATTTTGCACTATGTCAATTAATGTATTTTTAAATATCAATTAATAATACATGATCTATCAAATGATTTAGTTACTTAAAAAAATTATCCTTTTGTTAAAAAAAGTGGTCCAATATAAAATTAGCCACCATAGAGTGAGAAATAAGAAACTAGGGTTCTTCTTTGTGTTTATAAGATGTTGCTGTTTTTGGTGGGGTCAAAGACATTATAAATTGAGCGATTGACACGTGTAATTATGAAGATGTCCACGTCATGCTATGTTTTTCTTTTATTTATGGTGAGAAGTCAACATGTGCATGGGACCGAGACTATCTTATTTTGCTTTGGTTATGTTTACTTTTCATTTCTAGAACGAGATTTTTGGGTACTTTGATAACTTTTTCTATCATTTATTTTTGGTTGGGATGTTCTTTTTTTTTTTTCGTGAAAATATTTAATGAGTATCCTTCATTGAAATATCTGATTAGAATAATTTTGATATCTTCTTTCTTTTGGTCTGCCAATATGAAAAATATGATATTCAATTATTCATTTCTATATTATTTTTATTGTTATGTTGCCTAATCCTCCTTATGCTTCGAATATTCTTACTGATTTTTTTTCATTCGTTTCCCTTGTTTGATAGCAAAAAAGCTGAAATCAAAAGGATTTTAAATATCAAAAGTGCTTCGGAGTTTGAAGAGATTCTATGGACCTCTAGAAGTTTAATTAGTAGTCTCAAATTTGAATATTGAAAATACACTAATTTTAAAACTATTAAGGGTGAGAGTGTTGTTTATACCATTTATTTACTTTGAAGATTAGTCTATGTTGTTATGCGTAAAAAATACTTAATTTTTAATAAAATATGATTTTAAATTTATATTGTGCCGTCGCATAATTTTAAATATATAATATATAATTGGTTGTTGATATTAGACAAAATACTTTCAGAGGCTGTGGTACAAAAAAAACTTAGATTATAGTGGTCAATATGATATTTTTGCATGTACATGGATATGATTTCACCAAATGTATATGGATATGTTTTGAAAATGCTCATAATTATTCAGTAGGACCACAAGCACATGTTAAATCTTAAGAGTAAATTAAACTTTTTCACTACTACACTTTATTTTATTAAAGAAGGGTACGTAGTCAAATCAATAAATTTAGATTCTATATAATTAAGAGTTTTGCATTTATTAATGCATTTAAAATATAATTGACAGTTTGATTTTAATTAATCGAATATGTCAATTAATTAAATTTGAGTTTAGATTATTTTATTTTAATTAAACAGTAATTAATATATCTAATTGAATAGATAAATGCACAATGTCTAGAATGTAAGAGAAGCAGATCCAAAATGATGAACACATAAGAGACCCACCTTTGATGATAATGTTGTTTCACAAATGTATGAAACTGAGTACTCAACCACTACTTTATTTTCATGGTGATGAGTCACTAGATCTCACCACACTACTACTCATGGCTTGGTAACTATATAGAATCATTAATCTCTTTTTCCCTCTTACCTTTGTTCCCTTTATAATTATTGTTGTCCTTGCATTCTTTTTTATTTTCAACTTTTTTTTTTCTGACCCCAGACACCATTTGAATTTCAAATGTGTTGCCCGTTAGTGAGGCTACACGAAACATACCAACAAGTTATTAATGAAATATGAGTGAGCTTAGGGACACCTTCTACATATTGCATATATATCTTAACTTTCAAATAAATTTAACAAATAAATAAATAAATGTGAACAATAAGTGAAAATTAATTCAGTGTCAGTTAATTAAAAGTCGTGAAAAGGGTCTAATTTAGTAATAGTATTTTTTTTTGACTAAATTTATTAATAGTATTAGTAGGTTTCATTTTATGGTTTAGTAGGTAAATATATTAAATAGGGTGCGTAAATTGCAAATTCAATAGTGTTACTTGTAATGTTGGAAAGGGAACTTTTTTACCCATTTTCAATCTTTAGATTGCTTCTTTATATGGACAAAAGACCAACCTAAATGATCAAGAATAATGACATAATCCCTAACAAAATACTTGACTTTTTTTTCTCTCTCTCTCCCACATAATATAATATAATATACTACATCTATCTAATAATTGATATATATATATATTATAAAATTTTATTTTAAAATAATTGATAATTTAAATTTTTAAGATACATAATAATTATTATATTTTTAATTATAACATCTAATTAACATTATATAAATTACTCTCTAATCAATATTTTTAATTTTATATCTATATGTAATAATGATAAACACACCAAATTTAACAAGAGTAATCTGTTATTTATTTTTCTTTTATTTATATAAATTTCTTAATCTATATAAAATTATCAAATATTAGTTCGTGGATTACATTTAAAAAAAAAAGTAAACAATAAAGAAAAAAGAATAACTGTTTGAGTTGGTCTCTATCCTCTCAGATCGAAACGAGCAACCGTTGAAAATGATGAATATTTTAATTATGGACCGCATATAACCTTTCTTTATAACAATAGGATTAATTTTGTCTCGATTTGGTTAACCTTAATTAATTTATGTCGCAGAAATTGTGGGCTCTTTTGCATAGTTTAATAGTAGCTCTCTTAAATTCCCACGTATGATCATAATCATGGTTGTCTACAATCGAGTTATCTTTGGATGCATACGTTCTGAATCAGTGCCCTTCCAATAGAGGAGTTGAACAAAGAGGCAAAATTATACCTAATCTCATTCAAATTGAAAGTGACTTAAAGCATATAGTGGAAGACCAACAAATTTTTTTCGACAAAATTATATTAGGTGATGGTTGATTGCTACTTAATGTCTAATTGGTAACACAATTTTGGAAATAATTACCGTAATAGAACTTCTTTTTGTTTGATTAATTAATGATTAAAATATTTTTTTTTTGTTTTGTTTTAAAAGAGATGTAAATTCCATTGTAATTAATGATAAAAATATTTCACTTTATATTTTTTAAGGATAATTCATTTTAGAGTCAAATTTTGATTTTTTTTCACAAGATATATTTGGGTTTTAACATGAGGCTCTCCTACCCATTAACAATTTCACCAAAGTGAATTCTTAACTTGTCAAAAATACTTTGGGTGTTTACTTTCTAAAAACTTTCTTTTTAAAAATTCATTGTTCATTTTTAATTTTGATTTATAAAAAATAAGGAAAAGTTAGAAAAATGCATTTTCTAAAACCATGAAAAATATATTTTGGAGTTTTCAATTTTATTAAAATGTTATATTTATTTTTAAAAGTTTAAAAAGAACACTCTGAACAAAATATTAGATTTATAATCTCTTAAATTTATTAGTTGACGTAAAGATAAACACAATAAAATGTAGATATTAAATCGGTCCTTAGTTTATCCTTAGTGTTATTCTTGTATGTTTAATATTAAAAAATAATTTTTTTATGTAACTGTTACATTTTAGAGATTTTTGGGTAAAAAGCTAATTTTTGTTTGCAATCATCAAAATTACTTTTTTACATTCTCTATGATACATTCATTTAATATCCTCTAATAATAAGATTGATCTTTAGAAATTACTAAAATTCGCTTTTTACTTTATTCTTTCATAAATTTTGTTCAAGAATTTGTCAATTTTGTTGGTGAACATATTGGTACCCTTTAAATATGTTCTACCGATACCCAAACATATTAAATAAATAAAATGTATCAATGCGATAGATCCACAATATACTATTCTTATATTTAATATTATTAATATAATAATTGATACTACTTTTGAAAATTATTCATCTTTCTATAACAAAAACATAACCCTTATATATAACAAAAACATTGTAAAGATAAGAATATATTTGCAATTAATCCTCTCAGTTATTTTATCTATCTTTATAACAAAAGCATGGTCGTTCTCTCGTAAAAAAACTTAATTCTCTATCTATCTTTATTACTTAGAAAGTAATTTATAGTTATTTTTTTGGATCTACAATTAATCCTCTCAATTATTTTATTTTATTTTATATTTAACTAATAGTTTTTCATACATATTTAAAAAAATTTCTTTGTATTTTGTGTATTATTTCTTTGTTTGAGTGTGATGTTCGTTTATTTATCGACAAATGACTCATTTTATCGAGATCACATTTTGATTAGTGTTTAATGGAGGTTATCACTAAGCTCATAACCAATTCAAGTCAGTTTTATATATGTCTTGTCTTGTTGAATCAATCTATAATATAATTAAGAGTTTTAAATAAAAAATAATATAAAAACAAAATATCCAGAAAAAAAAACGTTAGAAATTTTATTATATATTCTTGACAATTGGTCATATGTTGAAGAAATTAATTTAAACGATAGAATCAAAAATTTTGTTTAATTATTTCTTATTGGCTTAAAAAACATTTATGTGTATCCTTAACGTGTATTTAACTTGCATATTAGTTATTTTTAATTTTACTATATTTTTATTTGCATTTGAGTGAAGTTTATTGTTGTGTTAAAAAAAACAAAAATATTGTAAAGTAAATACAAAATATCAACTACTAATGTAACAATGTAAGAAGAAAGATAAATAATAATGACAAAGTTTTGCAAAATTAATATTTTATGGAGCATCAAACTAATTTATCATGAATTTATTTTTTATAAAAAATAAAAAATGAATATTAACAATTATATATAATAAATTATCGATTAGATACATTTATATACTAATAAATTCATATAATAGTCAAGATGATGAATGATGGGATATGGAACGAATCTTAATAATTTCTACAATATCCAAGAAGAGGATTTCCAAATCCTGATATTCGTGTTTTGGTAACAAACCAAGTGTTTTGGTTTAATTGTGTGTTCTCCATTCTTCCATTACTTTCAAGTCCCTATTCAAATATTTTGCTTAAGCTCCCAATAATTCTTGCACCATTCCTCTTAGCCAATTACAAAAGCTATATATCAAAGGATTTTCCATCAGTACAAAATTGCAAAAGACAAATATAAACTACGTGTGACAATAATCTTTTTTTGATAGAATCATTGTGTATAAAAGAGATACATTGATTACATTATTGATTTTAGGTGAAAAATAATTAAAAATTTGAATGCAGAGTTCATGACAAGTTATTATCCTCGACAAATGATTTTTTGAGTTTTTCTTTGTATTTCATGATGATTTAAAATGTTTGAATAGTTGGAATATGAAACCAAATCTTATTTGCATTTTTTTTTTAGACGAAAGATTTAAATCTGAATTGGTAAGAAACTGAAATGTCCGATGTTGGATTCACATCACAATATATTTCAGAAAAATTGGAGATTAAATATCATTTTCACAACCGTTTCAAGTATTGACATCTGTTTGTCTCTTGATCAATCAACTAAATAATTAAAAAAAACTTTTCAGCATTTTGCTTGAGTTTTGATTGATTTAAATATGATACAAGAATTAAAAGATTGCATTTTTATTGTATAATATCAAATATATTGAATTGTAGTAGTATTTTCTCATATGATGTTTTGAGAAAGTTGATTCTATCATCTACAAACTTAAACAAATGCACATAACACATTGTTCTCTTATACTTTATTATCATTATTTTTGGACAAGTGCCTCGTAGACTCGAAGTGAAATATTTCTACCTTTTTTTGGTGCTACATTTGAATTTTCTAGAAATCTTATTTGAACGTTAAAAATTGTGTTCGGAAGCAAATTTTTGAGCTGTACAATGGATGCCAATAAATATACTTCTAGATGTAAATTTCTAGAAAATCAAGGTGATGTGAAACGAAAAGAGGGGTGCAAAAAGTAGCTTTTCCTAGTAATATTTCAAATTTAATTCCTTTTGCATTTAGAAATTAATTTGGGTCTCGCGTTAATTGGGCTTCCGGGCTCCATCAAAACCTTTTGAGAGAATTGGCTTTTGTACCCCCCATTTAAACTTATACCCCCCCAATTTGTTAAAAATTCAATTTTTTCCTTAAAAAATTCATTTACGTGAGCAGTTAAAAAAAATTACTCTAAAATCTGGACCTTGCTGAAATTTCCGGTAAGTCAACTTTTGCATCAAAATTTCCGATAGTTATAATTGTTACTGGAAATTTGGAAAATGAAATTTCCGGTAGTTGTAATTTCAATACCGGAAATTTCAAAACATTTGAAAAATCCGGTAGTCATTTTTTGTTCACCGGAAATTTGGTTTTTTGAAATTTCCGGTAGTTAATCCGGAAATTTCAAAAATCCGGTACTTAATTTTTTTTTTTTGAATATGCTTTTAATTTGTTTGTTATTTTATTTGAATTGTTTTTTTGAACTAGGGATGGAAAACACACGACCAGTATTTATAGATTTAACTGAAGCATTTACAACTGATCAAATTTTTGAGTCACGAGAAGCTGTCATATCACGGGCAAGAGAGATAGGTCGACAAAATCGAGTAGCAGTTATCATTACTCGATCAGACGTTGAGAGTGGAAAGAGAGGAAGAAAGTCAAAATTAATTCTTGGTTGTGATAGAGGTGGGCAATATAAGTCAAATAAAAATGACATAGGTACTTCAACTAAAAAGTGTGGATGTCCGTTTAAACTTAAATCGAGACCACTGAAAAATGATGAAGGATGGATTATTAGTTTAATATGTGGACTTCACAACCATGAGTTAGTAGCTACTTTTGAGAATAATGCATTTATGGGACGCTTAACAGAAGAAGATAAGAAACATGTTGACGAGTTGACAAAGTATCACGTTGCACCGAGACATATCTTGTCATCTTTGAGAGATCGAGATACGGAGAATGTGACTAGTATCTATCAAATTTACAAGCGACGAAGTACATACAAGAAGAATTTGATGGGACCTAGAACTGATATGCAACATTTATTGAAGTTACTTGAAGCTGAGAAATATACTTGTTGGAGTAAGACTCATGAGGACTCCAACGTTGTGAGGGATATGTTTTGGACGCACACAGATTCCATAACTTTGCTTAACATGTTCCCTCTTGTATTGATCATGGATAGCACCTACAAAACCAACAAGTATAGGTTACCGTTGTTTGAAATTGTTGGTGTAACTTCAACTTGGTTGACATTTAATGTTGCATTTGCTTATATGGATTCTGAACGTCAAGACAACTTTTGGTGGGCATTGGAGAAGTTAAAAGAGTTGTTTTTTTCAAACACGTCATTTCCTCAGGTGATTGTGACTGACAGAGAACTTGCTTTAATGAATGCAATTAAAGTTGTATTTCCATCTTCAACAAATTTACTTTGCCAACTTCATATTAACAAAAATGTTGGAGCCAAATGCAAACAGTATATATTAAAGAAAGACATGCAAGAACCCATTCTTGAGTTGTGGAGGAAAATTGTTTATTGTTCTGAAGAGAAGGAGTACGAGGAACTTTTGCAAGTATTTGAGCAAGCATGTGTCGATAATATTATTTTCTTTGACTACGTCAGAGACACATGGTTGAATCCTCATAAGGAAAGATTTGTTGAAGCATGGACCAATCGAGTATTGCATCTAGGAAATACTACGACTAATAGGTATGTCATTAAAATTTCACATTTTGTATGATATATGATATATGATTTATGCATGATATATGATCATTACTTCACATTTTGTATTTTTTTTGTTTAAATATTAGGGTTGAGTCTGCTCATTGGTCATTGAAGAGATTTTTGGAACACAGTAAAGGAGATTTTTGTAAGGCATGGAATGGTATGAATGACATGTTGAAGTTTCAAATTATTAAGATCAAAGGTTCATTTGAGATAAGTAAAGGTCGCAAAGAGCATATACACAACAATCCATTCTTTGAGAAATTGACTTGGGTGGTATCCAAGAAAGCCTTAGGTGATATTGTTGAAGAATACAAGAGAGTCAGTTATGTCGGTAACGACAAAGATGTGTGTTGTTGTATACTTAGAAAGACTCATGGATTACCTTGTGCATGTGAGTTAGCAGGATACAAGATGAAAGGTGTTCCAATCCCATTAGATGCTGTTCATATACATTGGAGGAAATTAACCTTGAATAGTGATCAAGAGAATGACCAGTTGACAAATGATTCAGAGTTGGACATTACATCGGAGATGGATATAATTTGGAAAAAATGGAAAACACTTAATATTGCTGGAAGAAGGGCTTTAAAGAGCAAGTTGCGTGAAATAGCATATCCGGAGACAACATCAATGTGTGCACCAGTGGATAAAATCAAAACAAAAGGTGGTGTTAAGAAAAAAGGCAATAAGCCGAAGGGATATGACGTATATCGCGACCCATCATACTTTGAGCATGTTGATACTCAAGTCTCCCAGCAGGTATCCAAACAAGTCTCCCATCAAGCATCCAAACAAGTCTCCCACCAGGTTAAAAAATATTTCCACGAGTTTCCTTCTTTAATTCATCCATATATTGAAGACATAGTTAATGTTAAAGCAGATGGAAACTGTGGATATCGTGCTATTGCTGCTTTACTTGGTTATGGTGAAGAATACTGGAGCATTATACGTCGGCAGTTGTATACAGAGATTAAATCCAAACCTGATTTATATGCTGCATTATTCAAGGAACGTTTGCAAGAAGTGACAGAGTCTTTACTTGTAACTGAGTTGGAAAACCAAGCTATTGTATACAGAGATTAAATCCAAACCTGATTTATATGCTGCATTATTCAAGGAACGTTTGCAAGAAGTGACAGAGTCTTTACTTGTAACTGAGTTGGAAAACCAAGCTAACGAGAAGTGGATGAACATTCCTGATATGGGTTATGTGATAGCAACAAAATATAATCTCGTTCTTGTTACATTAGCAAAAACTTTTTGTTTGACTTTTTTCCCATTGAGGGGTGCACATAATGGAGATTTGTCACGTGATCGTGTTATCAGCATTGGTTTTGTTAACGAAAATCATTGGGTTCAAGTTAAATTGAAATCTGCATGTCCGTTACCTCCACTTGCATGGCATTGGAAGAAGCATCGTAGCGATGAGTCTACATCATGGGCTATCGCTTATGCAGGACGTCTACAACATTGGGGTTCTTTAGATTTAGAAAATAATTCAGATTATATGTCTTTGGCAGATGATTGATATTTTTGAGTTCTATATTGTTTTAAATGATATGATTGACACTTTAAATGTTGTTTTAAATTTAGATGCTTGCCACTTTTAATTTGTATGTTGCTTTAAATGATAAGATTGCCACTTTAAATGTTGTTTGGAATTTAGTCGCTAATAATAACTCTGAATAATAAATAGGTCGCTAATAATAACTCAGAATAATAAATAAATCGCTAATAACTCAGAATAATAAATAAATCGCTAATAACTCAGAATAATAAATAAATCGCTAATAACTCAGAATAATAAATAAATCGCTAATAACTCAGAATAATAAATAAATCGCTAATAACTCAGAATAATAAATAAATCGCTAATAACTCAGAATAATAAATAAATCGCTAATAATAACTCAGAATAATAAATAAATCGCTAATAACTCTGAATAATAAATAAATCGCTAACAATAACTCAGAATAATAAATAAATCGCTAATAACTCAGAATAATAAATAAATCGCTAATAATAACTCAGAATAATAAATAAATCGCTAATAACTCTGAATAATAAATCGCTAATAATAAATAAGTCTGAATACGTCGCTAATAATAACTCAGTGTCAATCATCTAATAAATATATAAATCGCTAATAAATAAGTCTGAATAAGTCGCTAATACAATAAGTCTGAATAACAAATAACCCACGAATAATAAAATAAGTCTGAATAATACAACTATGATACTACTGATAATCTCCTCCTCTAGAAATATATAAAGCTCTCTCCAATAAGACACGCATCTCATCTTCAGGACCACCCATATGCAAATCTAAACTCTGCTGTATAAGACCACCAACTGCGTGACACCGTGTACAACTAGTATCGGGACCAACATCATGACTAGGACCAGCATCAACATCATAACTAGGACCAACATATGCAGCAACATAAGGGATCATCCGAGGATGAGATATCCTATAATACCACTGTATGTATCCCTCAACACACTCATGTGGATATGCAGCTGGATGCAATCTAGCTCGAAGTGATCGTACAAAATTCCGGTACATACTCCATTCAACGTCGACATCACGTGCAACAAGCATCGGTGGTGTAGAAGGAATGTGTTGAGTATACCCAAACTGTCGTAT
>NC_021161.2:46123747-46133036 GCF_000331145.2 Cicer arietinum
TAGGTTCCGGAAAACTTCATTTTTGAGTTTTCCGGTACAGACCATATTTTTTTATTTTTTTTTTAAGTTTTTTAATTTTTTTTAATTTTTTTTAAATGTTAACAGATATGGATAATCCACTACTATTAATGGACAAAACATGTGTCGATACTACAAATATTTTTGACACAGATCAGGTATGAATAAATATATTTAATATTAATATTATACAAATATATTTTTGTGATTAATTATAATTATTTTATTTCAGATATTTGATTCAAGGGATACTGTTGTGAAATGGGCAAAAGAAATTGGTATAAAAAATAAAGTTACCGTTATTATCAGAAGATCAGATATAGAGACGGGTGAGAAAGGACGGAGAAATAAATTAATATTAGGTTGTGACAAAGGGGGAAAATACAAGTGTGCTGCTAGTTCTATTCGAAGTTCAACAAAAAAATGTGATTGTCCTTTCAAGCTTAGATCAAAACCATTAAAAGATGGTTCAGGATGGATAGTTAAAGTAATTTGTGGAATTCACAACCATGAATTACCTGATACTTTGGAGGGGCATGCATATGTTGGACGCTTAGATGAAGAAGAAAGAAAGCATGTTCATGACTTAACAAAATATAATGTTGCACCGAGACACATATTACTCTCATTGCAAGACCCAGATAAGAGTAATGTTATTAAGGTCTCACAAATATATAAACAGAGAAATATCATTCGATTGCACGTGAGAGGTAATAGAATAGAGATGCAACATTTATTCAAGTTAATTGAAGATGCAAAATATGTGTGCTAGAATAGAAAGCGTGAAGACTCTGATGTTATGAGAGATATTTTTTGGGCGCATCCAGATTCAGTGAAGTTGTTGAATTTGTTTCCGATTGTATTGATTATGAACAGTACCTACAAAACCAATAAATACAGAATGCCATTACTTGAAATTGTTGGTATGACATCAACATATAAGACATTTGTAGTTGGATTTGCTTATTTGGAATGTGAGCGGGAAGAAAACTTTTGTAGGGCCTTAGAGAGATTAAAATATTTGTTTGTTACACAAAATAAATTCCTTCAAGTAATTGTGATAGACAAAGATCTTGCGTTAATGAATGCAGTTGACATTTTGTTTCCACGTGCTGTTAATTTACTTTGTCGATTTCATATCGGAAAAAATGTTGGAGCAAAATGCAAGCAATATGTCTTAAAGGATAGACAAGAGTCAATATTGAATACGTGGAAAGACATTATGTATTGTAGTAATGAAAAAGAGTATATGATGTGTTTGCATATGTTTGAGCAATCATGTGTTGACACTAAAGTGTTTGTTGATTATGTCAAAGAAACTTGGTTGACTCCACATAAGGAAAGATTTGTTGAAGCATGGACAAATAAAGTGATGCATTTGGGGAACACAACGACTAACAGGTATTTAATATAATTTTATTATATATTGTTGAATTGTATTATATTCTCTAATGTATTTGTAAAATTTTATTATAGGGTTGAGTCAGCTTACTGGAAACTGAAGTTAATGTTAGAAAATAACATGGGTGATATGTGTAAATGTTGGGAGGCTATGAACAACATGATAAGGTTGCAACATAAAAGAATCAGGGCCTCGTTTCAAAAAAAAATTTATGATGAAGAGCATGAGCATATAAATCCATTTTATCAGAGATTGAATACATTTGTATCAACAGAAGCTCAAAGACGTATTGATGAAGAATACGACAACGTTGAGTGGGTGGGTACTGACAAATCTATATGTGGGTGCTCTCTCAGAAGGACATACGGATTACCTTGTGCTTGTGAATTGGGACAATATAAATTAATGGGTGAACCAATTCCTCTAGATTCTATGCATATTCAATGGAGAAAATTAAGCATGGAATGTGAACTCACTCAAGACACAGAAGATGAATCAGAGTTGGATATGTCTACTGAGATGAATGTCTTATGGAAACGCTTTCGATCACTTGATGTTATTGGAAAACGAGTGTTGAAGAGCAAAGTGCGTGAACTTGCTTTTCCAAGTACAAGTTCAATGTGTCCACCACCTGAAAAATTCAAAACCAAAGGACGAGTGAAGAAGAGTAAGGGTATGAAGCCGGATGGATATGATGTATATCGAGACCCTTCTTACTTTGAGCATGTTAATGCAACACATTGTGAAGATTTTGGTTCCCAACCATCTCAATCAAAGAAAAAACTTTCTCATGTAACTCCATATGATAGATTGTTCACAGGACGCATTAAAGAAGTAAGAGATTCGTTGATGATATCCGGCTTAGGTGTTCAACCCATGGATAAATGGTTGTCCATACCTGATATGAGTTACGTGATAGCGACAACATATAATATTATTCTTGTCACGTTCGGTCTGACATTTTCAATGACTTTCTTTCCTATGAGGGGTTCACATTCCGGATCGACAAAAAATGATCGCATTTGTTGTATTGGTTTTGTTAATGGAAATCACTGGGTTCCAGTAATTATTTTCTTATACTTTTTAAAATTTTATTCTAGTTATTTTTGTCTTATATTTTGTTAATTTATTTAATTTTTGCAGTTAAAGATGACAGATGGATTTTCAATGCCAAACATTGCACCAGGTTGAAAGCAATATCGCACCAATAAAGCAACTTCTTGGGCAATAGCATACACATGACGTCTACAACACTGGGGGTATTTATTAGGCCGGTTGCCACGTGTTATCCAAAATCCACCTACGCAACCCGTAGATGCAATGTCTTTATATGAACCTTAATGTTTTAAAATTGATACAAAATCACTTTAATGTAACCGACATTTCACTTGTTATTAATTAATTTTAATTGTTTGTCATTCATTTTAGTAATTGATTTTATCTTGTATTTATTTCATAAAGTAACCAACATAATAATAATCAATAATTAATAAAGTAACTGACATAACAATAATTAATAAAGTAACTAACATACTATTATTTCATAAAATAACCGACATAACAATAATTCATTAAAAGTGTTCATAAAATAACCGACATAAAAATAGTTCATCAAAAGTGTTCATAAAATAACCGACATAACAATAGTTCATCAAAAGTGTTACTACTAACTAGTGTGATTACGTGATAAATACAAAGCTTTATAAAAGTGAATATACAACTCATCATCTGGACTAGCTTGATGTTCACTCAACCCCTGTTGTATAAGATCACCGATCTGCTGTAGGATATGTGGCAGCTGTGAACTAGAAGCATCTGCACTGGTGAGCGGTACACTATAATGTGGGACCTGAGGTACACCATCTGGTCGCACCAACAGTGGATGAGACACATGATAGAACCACTCCAAATATCCATCTTCACACTCAAATGGATATGAAGCTGGACGAAGCTTGTGAAATAGCTCTGTCACTGGCGTCACATATCCCAACCATTCCACATCTACATCAAATAATCTAGTAGGATCTGGAAGTGGTGGTGAAGGAATATATTGAATATATCCAAATTGTCTCAAACACCTTTATGGTAGATATTTCACTATAGTGCTGCATAATCGGATGTGGCCAGTATTAAGCATGATATCGTCAAAAAGAATGACACCCCTATGATTCTCTCATGGTCTCCATATAACATCTGCAGGTGTCAATGCATCAATAATACTTCTGTATTCATCGACCTTATGTTTGCCTTGTTTATAGCACCATCTATTCATTCGGGAAAAATATTCTATGTCAGCACCCTGATCACCTCTATTACAAATATTCGAAACACTGTTACAAATAAAAATATTAAATAATTAATACTAATAATTAAATATAACATAAATACGTTAAATTAATAATTAATGCTAACAATTAAATATAACATAAATAAATAATTAATAATTAATACTAATATATAATTGATACCTGAAGCAACGTCATATATCCACCTAGCTGTTTGGTGTCATAATAGCAGGCATCTGAGAGGTATTCGTAAATCCAGCACTGTTACAAATAAAAATATTAAATAATTAATACTAACAATTAAATACAACATAAATAAATTAAATAAATAATTAACAATTAATACTAAAATATAATTGATACCTGAAGCAACGTCATGTATCCACCTAGCTGTTTGGTGTCATAATAGCAGGCATCTGAGAGGTAGTCATAAAGCACCACTAGTGCAACAGTACCCCATGAATATTTATTTGTATCGTCTAAATATCTGAATAAAGGAAGGTACTTCGCATCAACTAGAGTATGACTCTTATCAGCAAAAATAGTACTCCCGACTAAATTCAACATATATGCCCTAGCAGCACAGTCAAACCTCTCTGCTGCACACTTCCTTCTGAAGACCTCTTTCAACCAATCTAGTCTATAGTGCGCACCTCTAGTCTTTTTGGTCTCCGCCCAGATCTCTTCCATGGTCACTCCTAGTAGAGTGATGGCAAGATTACATGCCGTTACTCTATCTACATCAAGTGGACTGTAGAACTCACCCCTAATAGGCAATCCAAGAAGATTGGCAACATCATCCAAAGTAATCGTCATTTCACCAAATGACATGTGAAATGACAATGTCTCGAAATGCCATCTTTCAACAAACGCAGATATCAGGTTGTTGTCGATCATCTTTAAACTACCCCGTTGTAATGGGTTCAGACCTGACAAATTCATCCAATTCTCTATGGGTCGCAGAAGTACCGGCGAAGTAAATTGTTGCATTTTCTTCCCATGCGCAACAATTTTCAGCAATGGTCGCTCCTGTATACAAATTAAATATATGACATTAAAATTAAATTTAGACAACAAATATTAATTAATTTAAATATTTTTAATGCATTATAAGTAATAATTAATTTAATATACCTCACCAAACCATAGTCTAGCTGAAACATGATAACGGTATCGTGTAAGGACAGACAAATCATAAGGTCCTCCAAGATACCGTGTGACCTCACCAGGTCCCTCTGCTCCATCATGTTGCTCCTCCATATGCTCTCCCTCATAAGCAGGTGCAGCCTCCTCCTGCTCATGTACATCCACCTGCTCGTGCACCATATGCTCATGTACATCCACCTGCTCATGTACCACATCTTCCTCATGCACTATAGAAGGCTCCCCCTGATCATGATAAGAAATGTTGGCCAGACAAGATTTTCGGTAATAGCTTCTGTACCGGCAAACCTTAAAACAAGATTTCCGGAGTACATCTTCTGTACTGGAAAACTTGTTTTTCAAGTTCTCCGGAAATTTTGGAAAAGAACTTACTTTTACTTCCAAAAATGTAAAAATGTGAAAATGGTAATTTTGTGGAGGTTTTATTATTTATACGAGGGCAAAATGGTCATTTCATTCTTAATTTGGGGGTATAGGTATAATAAGGAGGGTACAAGGGAAATTTTTCTTTTTCTTTTTGTAAGGATATATTTGTAGGTAGATGCTCATCAAAGTCCCTATATTTACTCATTATTTATCTGATCTTATTTTCAGTAGTATAAAATACATTATTAAATTTTAATTTTTGATAGTATATTAGAGGGAGACGGTGAACATCTTTTCATATATTTGTATTCTTAGAGTCTAATAGATAAATTCATTTTCTATAGAACCAAACTGAGTTTTAAATTTTTTTCATTGACGAAATGGTCATTTTGTAAATGAAAAATCTCCTATATACCCCCACAATAGTTACTAAAAATTACTAACTTTTTTTAAAATTTTGAATTTCTAAAATAAAAATATCATTTCAGAAAAATTTAAATTTTTGGGGTAATTTACTATGTGAAAACATTTCTTAAAATTTGTATTGATTTTACTCGTTAATAAGGATGTAATAGATTTTTAAAATAAATAATTGTTTATATTTATAAAAATAATGAAAATGTTAAAAAAATATTTTTATTATTTTTGAAAATGAATATTCATTAATTAATATTTTATCTGATCTCCATAATAATAATTTATTTTAAGAGTGTAGTACCTCAATTTTGTCCTATAAAATAATTTAAATTTATTTTAATAATAATAATAATATATTTTACAATTATCATAAAAAATCTAAACATCTTTATTTTACATAAAATAAAAGAATTGAATTACAATAAAAACAATTCAAAGTGTTTCTGATTTGGCATGACAACACATCAGTACCCAATACACCAATCCATTCCATGCCAACATTCAACTTCACCTTCATCTTCCATTCTACATCCTTTTATCTGTTTGACTTTGTGCAAGAGCTTTTGCAAACTCTCCTTTATATTATTTGCATTTCCAGCATCCTGTCATAACCTTGCTTTATATTATCTGTATTTACAGCATTTCCAAGTACAAACATATTAGAAACCAGTTAATTGATTGAGATATACTAATAAAGGTATTACTTGTATAACCTTCCTTTATAACCTCTACACTCAAAATCTGTATTTTGCAACAAACACTACAAAATCTAGAACCTGATTTTATCTAATAAACAGAAGAATTCACCACTTTAATTTATTTTTAGTCTATAAATAGAGTTTGAAGTTTTGAAACGAAAAAAAAAAGACACTAAACACAGGTTCAGAATTTTGATATACCTGACAAATTCACCCAATTCTCTATGGGTCGCAGAAGTACCGACAAAGTAAATTGTTGCATTTTCTTCCCATGCGCAACAATTTTCAGCAATGGTCGCTCCTGTATACAAAAAAAATATATGACATTAAAATTAAATTTAGACAACAAATATTAATTAATTTAAATATTTTTAATGCATTATAAGTAATAATTAATTTAATATACCTCACCAAACCATAGTCTAGCTGAAACATGATAACGGTATCGTGTAAGGACAGACAAATCATAAGGTCCTCCAAGATACCGTGTGACCTCACCAGGTCCCTCTGCTCCATCATGTTGCTCCTCCATATGCTCTCCCTCATAAGCAGGTGCAGCCTCCTCCTGCTCATGTACATCCACCTGCTCGTGCACCATATGCTCATGTACATCCACCTGCTCATGTACCACATCTTCCTCATGCACTATAGAAGGCTCCCCCTGATCATGATATCCCTCATCGTCGTCTTCAATAATCATACGTCTTCTTCTCCTTGAAGTTGTCGGTCGAATCCTCTTTGGAGGATTCATCGGAGTCGATGTAGAATTCTCAGTGTCCCGTGTAATTCGTATGATTTTGCTGTCTCTTCCTCGTGCACCCACTGAAAAATTAAAATATTAAAAGAAATAAATCACAATTACTTATAAAATTGTAATTAATTAAATTAAATATATATATATATATATTATTTTCAGTAGTATAAAATACATTATTAAATTTTAATTTTTGATAGTATATTAGAGGGAGACGGTGAACATCTTTTCATATATTTGTATTCTTAGAGTCTAATAGATAAATTCATTTTCTATAGAACCAAACTGAGTTTTAAATTTTTTTCATTGACGAAATGGTCATTTTGTAAATGAAAAATCTCCTATATACCCCCACAATAGTTACTAAAAATTACTAACTTTTTTTAAAATTTTGAATTTCTAAAATAAAAATATCATTTCAGAAAAATTTAAATTTTTGGGGTAATTTACTATGTGAAAACATTTCTTAAAATTTGTATTGATTTTACTCGTTAATAAGGATGTAATAGATTTTTAAAATAAATAATTGTTTATATTTATAAAAATAATGAAAATGTTAAAAAAATATTTTTATTATTTTTGAAAATGAATATTCATTAATTAATATTTTATCTGATCTCCATAATAATAATTTATTTTAAGAGTGTAGTACCTCAATTTTGTCCTATAAAATAATTTAAATTTATTTTAATAATAATAATAATATATTTTACAATTATCATAAAAAATCTAAACATCTTTATTTTACATAAAATAAAAGAATTGAATTACAATAAAAACAATTCAAAGTGTTTCTGATTTGGCATGACAACACATCAGTACCCAATACACCAATCCATTCCATGCCAACATTCAACTTCACCTTCATCTTCCATTCTACATCCTTTTATCTGTTTGACTTTGTGCAAGAGCTTTTGCAAACTCTCCTTTATATTATTTGCATTTCCAGCATCCTGTCATAACCTTGCTTTATATTATCTGTATTTACAGCATTTCCAAGTACAAACATATTAGAAACCAGTTAATTGATTGAGATATACTAATAAAAGTATTACTTGTATAACCTTCCTTTATAACCTCTACACTCAAAATCTGTATTTTACAACAAACACTACAAAATCTAGAACCTGATTTTATCTAATAAACAGAAGAGTTCACCACTTTAATTTATTTTTAGTCTATAAATAGAGTTTGAAGTTTTGAAACTGAAAAGAAAAAAAAAACACAAAACACAGGTTCAGAATTTTGAAATAGAGAAAAAGAATTCGAAATTTAAAAACAGGGAGTATATTTTCTTTTTGGGAGAGAAATTTGTAAAAAAAAATACACTGATTGAATTTTGCCACTATTCAAACATACAGAAACAAAGGAACAAATAGAAGGATTAAAGAGGTATTTTCGTTTATTCATTTTTTCATTTTTCTAATCAATCTGTTGAGTTTGAGTTATGAATAAAAGATGAAAATTGTTTATTATTATTGATCTGAGTATAAAAAATGTTAGAGATAATAGGATTAAAAAACTCAAACCTTGAACGCCGTTGTCGTCGCCGGAATGTCGACTGTGTTTCCTGGTCACTCCGTTCGTCTGACTCCCCTTCTTCCTCGACGACCTAATCCAGCGGCCTCATTCCAACACCGTTCTTATTCACGGTCTTGATGATGAAGTTCGCGTGGAAACATGACTCTGTTTTTCTCTTTTGAAACTTTTGATCTCCGACCCTCATTGCCCTAGCCGCCGCTCTGGTTTTTGCCTATTCCTTGTTTCAATTTAGGGTTTGTTTTACAAATCAGTTTTCTGAAGGTATTGGGCCATGGTTATTTGCAGCCCATTTACGTTTTTTATGGTCTAACTTTTTTTTTTAGTTTGATCATTGCCTTTTATTTTAAAAATATACATGCTTGAATATTTAATCAATTTCTAATATAAAAAATAATTATTATATTTTTATCTCTTTTTATTTTTTTATTTAGATATGACGTATTTTTTTTTTGGAGATATTAATATAAGTTGTATTTTTTTTTTTACTTTGAAATTTAATTTTAAATAATAAAATTTCTTAAGAGTATTAAACTAGATGTGACATCTTGTTTTTTTTACTCTTTGAGTTTTGAGACACGAGTTGTACAACTCGATCGTCTTAAAACTCATATTTTAAGATAATTATCTAAATCAAACATCTTTT
>NC_021161.2:46134907-46152929 GCF_000331145.2 Cicer arietinum
AGAAATGGAAGCTTCTAGTGAGTTGAAGAATTACATTGATTATCAGGAAAATATCTACAATGACTTGAAGGATGAAACCATATACTGGGAGGAGCGTTTCATGGTGTTGCTTGGGCAATTGAAGAACCAAGAGATTTATAAAGAATTGGAAGATAAAGGCAAGCATTGGAAAGATTGCTTTTCGAAATTGGCAATGCTAGTTAATCAGGCAATCATAAAAATTCCAAAACATCTAAGAGAGATTGATGCATTAATGCATCCACTCAACACTCCAATCAAAGTCTACAAGTTCGTCGAATATTGCAAACATTTAGTAGAAGAATTGGAGGAGAAGATTGGTTGTCCTCTTGAAAAATATGATTGAAATACCATAGTCGATGTAGCTTTTTAAAATATGATTGAAATACCATAGTCGATGTAGCTTTTTTTAATTTAAATGCAATGTACTTTTTTTCTCATCAATGAAGGACTTGCTATTTTATTTATCGATTCCCATATTCTTCTTTCATTAATAATTCGTGCAAGACTTATGATTCCCCAACATCCAAAAAATAATTGCATTTTCATTCCATTCATGTTTAATACATACTCATAATTTTTTATTTAAAAAAAAAACACAGAAAAAATCAATAAAGCTGTTTCCCCGACACCCTTATCGGACTCGTGCAAACTCGAAGATCATGGAAGAACTTGAGCAAAATCAAGAGGTGATGAGAATGGATGTCAACCAATTGAAGGACAAGGTTGATCAAATCTTAGAAGCTATACAAGCTTTGTCAAGGAAGGGGAATACTGATGAGAATCCTCCGGTTGCAAATGAAGAACACCAAACCACTCCTTCTCACCCACCAGGCTTTACCCCGACTACCCAGCAACCTCATACAACAACTATGCAATTTCCTATGTATGGTATTCCACCCGGTTATACTCCACCTTTAGTCGTCAACCCCCAAAACCCAAACCAATCACAAATTACATCTCCTCTAGGCTATATGCCACCCCAAAATACTCAACCATCAGAAAATATTCCATATATTGCACCTCAAGTACCCCATTTCGATACTAATGGAAATTGCCATCAACCTCACATTGGGGATGATACACAATCAAAGGAGAAATTCCATGTCTTGGAAGAGCGAATAAAAGCTATTGAGGGGTATAATGTTTATGGCCTTGAAGCTTTCGATATGTGTTTGGTTCCTGATGTGACTATCCCTCCCAAATTCAAGGTTCCTGACTTTGAAAAATACAAGGGCAACACATGTCCTAAAAATCATCTAACTATGTATTGCAGAAAAATGGCATCTCATGCTCATAACGATAAACTTCTCATTCACTTTTTCCAAGACAGTTTGAGTGGGGCATCGTTAAGTTGGTATATGCATCTTGAGCGAAATCAAATTCGTTCATGGAAGGACCTAGCTGATGCCTTTTTGAAGCAATACAGGTACAACGTTGACATGACCCCTGATAGGATGCAATTGCAAAATTCACTGAAAAAGGACAACGAAGCTTTCAAAGAATACGCACAACGGTGGAGGGAAATGGCCTCACAAGTAGAACCCCCATTATCTGAAAGAGAAATGGTTGGTATGTTTATGGATACTCTCCAGTCGCCTTTTTATGACAAGATGATTGGGAGTATGTCGTCAAACTTTTCTGACCTTGTCATGATAGGAGAAAGGATAGAAAGTGGAATGAGGAGTGGCAAGATTGTATGTGCGGCAACTAGCGTAAAACGACCCCAGATGACATTCACAAAAAAGAAAGAAGGAGACGTTAACGCTGTAATGGTAAACCCCAAAGTCTCTTATTTTTCGCCCATCAATTCTTATCGACCCCCAAATTTCCAGCCCCCGATACCGCAAACTCCTTACATCCCTTATCCATATGTGGCCGCAACCACACAAGCTTCATACTCGCAATATCACCCTTCAAGACCACCTTTTTATCAACCATCACCTACCGCATTTTCCCCACAAAATCAATACTCAATCTCGAATCACTACAGACCACCTGTCAATCGAGAAAAAAAAGGTAACTCATTTTGATCCAACTCCCGTCACATATAGCCAATTGTTACCCCATTTACTTCAAAATTCAATGGTAGTTATAAGACCGATGAAACCTCTTGAACCACCATTTCCAAAATGGTATAATCCAAATGCCAAATGTGAATATCATGCAGGAGCCGTTGGGCATTCCATTGAAGATTGTCAAGCCCTAAAATCTAAAGTGCAAGAATTGATTAATGCAAAATGGCTTACCTTCAAGGAGGACAATCCCAACATAAGGAGCAATCCTTTGCCAGGCCACAAGAATGTTTCTGTGAATGCAATTGAAGATGGGATAGACCAATATGCAATAGATGGTCATGTGTTCACCATGGGGTCGTGTGTGGAAAATAATATGTCTTTCCCAAAACCATTGGAAATTATTTACAAAAAAGAGAATCTTAAGTCAACTCCTAGCAAGCCAAATGCAATAATTGTCCAAACACCAATCTCTTTTCCTTACGGAAATACCAAGGCAGTACCATGGAAATATGTAGCCACATCCCTTTTGAAGTTTGTCAAGCAAAGTGAATATAAGGTGGTGGATCAGCTAAATCAGACCCCTTCCAAGATATCAGTTCTCTCCTTGTTATTGAATTCTGAAGCACATAGAAGGGCACTGATGAAAGTTCTAAACGAAGCCCATGTTACTCACGATATCACTGTCGATCAGTTTGATGGAGTTGTCGGTAACATCACTGCTAGTAGTTGCCTGAGTTTTAGTGATAATGAATTACCAGCTGAAGGGACAGAGCATAATAAGGCACTGCACATCTCTATGAGGTGTCACGATCACATTCTTGCACGAGTGCTAGTAGATAATGGTTCATCATTAAATGTCATGCCTAAATCAACACTGTCAAAGCTATTTGTTGAGGGAGCCTGTTTGAAGCCTAGTGCTTTGGTGGTGAAAGCGTTTGATGGATCTAGAAGACAAGTGATTGGTGAGATTGACCTGCCAATTCAAATCGGACCCCACATCTTTGGGATAACCTTCCAAGTAATGGATATTAAACCGGCGTACAGTTGTCTTTTAGGGAGACCATGGATTCATGCTGCTGGAGCAGTGACATCCACTCTCCATCAAAAGCTAAAGTTTACAGTGAACAATAAGCTGGTAATAATATATGGGGAAGAAGATATGATAGTAAGTCATTTATCTTCTACAGGCTACATTGAAGACACGGAGGAAGCCATAGAGACTTTCTTTCAAGCATTAGAAATTGCCAATGTTGTCTTCATGGGTGAAGGATATCGTTTAAAAGAACCAAAACAATCTACCATATCATTGAAGTCTACCAAATCCATGTTAGAAGGAGGAGTTTTTCTCAATTTGGGGAAGTTGATAGAAATACCAGAAAAGAACAATAGGTACGGGTTGGGATATGTACCTACTCAAGCTGATGAAGAAAAGGCTGCGAAGGAAAAAAGAGAAAACAAGGTGACTCGTCGAGAAAACTGGATACCGAATTCACAGAAGATTCCTATTTGTGACATTCGTCAAAATTTTCAAAGCGCCGGAATAATATATGCTGATCAGGTGGCTGTTGCGGAAGAGGATCATGGTGATGATGATACCCTCAAGCTAGTGTACCCTTGTCCTCCAAACACCAATCTCAACAATTGGAAGATCATCGAGTTTCCCGTGTTTGTTAATTCATGTTCAAAGTAATTATGTATTTTTAACTCCTTTTGCTCTGCCCAAGGCTATAAGGATAACTAATTAGGGCATATGTATTTCAATTCCGTACTTATTATCAATAAATGCATTTTTGAATTCTCCAACTGGTTTTGTTTTTTCTCTTTTCTCTTTCTTTTGGCAATCTTTATTCATATATATATTTTTTTCTTTTTTTCTTTTAAACAATGCAGAGTCGAAAATGAATATGTTGAAAATAACAGCGCTAGAACCATTTCTTGTAACTTTGAACGTCTGATTAATCATGCCGATGAGGATTGTGAAGACGATTGTGAGCTTCCCCCAGAACTAGAAAGCTTAATTGAACGGGAAGCTAAGATAATCCAACCCTATCAAGAACCTGTTGAGGCGATCAATTTAGGGACTGGGCATGATAAAAAAGAAGTTAAAGTTGGTATGTCTATGAAAGAAAGTGAGCGAGAAAAGTTGGTTAAACTTTTAATTGATTATGTGGATGTCTTTGCATGGTCATATCAGGATATGCCCGGGTTAGATACTAACATAGTTGAACACAAGCTACCACTAAAGCCTGAATACACTCCAATTAAACAGAAGTTGAGAAGGATGAGACCTGATATGTCGCTTAAAATTAGAGAAGAGGTCAAGAAGCAATTTGATGCTGGTTTCTTAGCAGTAGCAAAATATCCTCAATGGGTGGCTAATATTGTACCAGTTCCAAAGAAAGATGGAAAGGTTCGAATGTGCGTTGATTATCGGGATTTAAATAAAGCTAGTCCTAAAGATGATTTTCCTCTACCTCATATTGATGTCCTAGTGGATAGCACTGCTCAATACTCTCTTTTCTCCTTCATGGATGGTTTCTCAGGGTACAATCAAATCAAGATGGCTCCCGAAGATATGGAAAAAACTACGTTCATCACACAATGGGGGACTTTCTGCTATAAAGTGATGCCATTTGGATTGAAGAATGCCGGGGCAACCTATCAAAGAGCAATGGTAACCTTGTTTCATGACATGATGCATAAGGAAATAGAGGTTTACGTGGATGATATGATCGCAAAATCTCGAACTGAAGAAGACCATGTTGTTAACCTTCAAAAGTTATTTGAGCGACTAAGGAAGTTCAAACTTCGTTTAAACCCTGCTAAATGCACATTTGGTGTAAGATCAGGCAAATTACTTGGGTTTATCGTTAGTCAAAAAGGGATAGAGGTGGACCCAGATAAAGTAAGAGCAATACAAGAAATGCCGGCTCCACGCACTGAAAAAGAAGTTCGTGGCTTTTTGGGTAGATTGAATTACATTGCAAGGTTTATATCGCACCTCACCGCTACATGCGAGCCGATTTTCAAATTGTTGCGCAAAGACCAAAAGGTTGAATGGAATGAGAATTGTCAAAAAGCTTTCGAAAAGATTAAGCAGTACTTATCAAAACCTCCCATCCTAGTGCCTCCTGTTCATGGGAAACCACTTATTATGTACTTAACAGTACTTGACGAGTCAATGGGCTGCGTACTGGGGCAGCATGATGAATCTGGTAGGAAAGAACATGCTATTTATTATTTGAGCAAAAAGTTCACCAGTTGTGAAACAAGATATTCACTACTTGAACGAACATGTTGCGCATTGGCATGGGCTGCTCGTCGGTTGAGACAATACATGTTATGTCATACAACTTGGTTGGTGTCTAAAATGGACCCAATTAAGTACATCTTTGAGAAACCTGCTCTTACTGGAAGGATCGCCCGTTGGCAGATGTTGTTATCAGAATACGATTTGGTATATGTTACACAAAAATCTATCAAAGGAAGCGCATTAGCAGAGTACTTAGCCCAACAACCGGTAGAAGATTATCAATCAATGCAGTGTGAATTCCCCGATGAAGACATAATGAATTTAGTTGAAGAGATTGAATCATCTGATAAAGAAAAGTGGAGGTTGGTGTTTGATGGTGCCCAGAGAACCAGTTCACTCCATTTACGACTAGGTTGTGTTTTGATTGTACAAATAATATTGCAGAATATGAAGCATGTGTTATGGGCATTAAAGCAGCTATTGAATCAAATGTAAAATCTCTTGAGGTATATGGAGACTCATTGTTGGTCATCCATCAGACGAAAGGAGAATGGGAAACGCGAGATTCTAAATTGATTCCGTATCACACCCATATCAAAGAATTGACAGAACACTTTGAGAAGATTACTTTTCACCATATCCCTCGAGAAGAAAACCAGTTAGCTGACGCCTTGGCCACTTTGTCGTCAATGTTCAAAATAACCACTAATCAAGACGTGCCGGTCATAAAAATTCAACAAAGAGATAAACCTGCATATTGCTTATCAATAGAAGAAGAGTTGGATGGCAAGCCGTGGTTTTATGACATCAAATCATATGTTAAGAATAAGGAATATCCATTGGGTATTTCAGAGAACGACAAAAGGGTTTTAAGGAGACTGTCAATGAATTTCTTCTTGAATAGTGATGTGCTTTATAAGAGAAATCATGATATGGTTCTCCTCAGATGTGTGAATAAAGCAGAAGCTGAGAAAATTATCCAAGAGGTTCACGAAGGTTCTTTCAGAACTCATGAAAATGGGCACACAATGGCAAGAAAAATCTTAAGGGCTGGCTATTATTGGTTGACCATGGAATCCGACTGCTTTAGTCACGTAAAGAAATTTCATAAATGTCAAATCTATGCTGATAAAATACATGTACCACCCACATCTTTGAATGTTTTAACATCACCTTGGCCATTTTCAATGTGGGGAATGGATGTTATTGGACTCATCGAGCCTAAAGCTTCAAGTGGACACCGGTTTATCCTAGTAGCTATTGATTATTTCACAAAATGGGTTGAAGCCGCTTCTTATGCCAATGTGACGAGAAATGTGGTTGTCAGATTCATCAAAAGAGAATTGATTTGTCGATATGGATTGCCAAATAAGATAATCACTGATAACGCGACTAATCTGAATAACAAAATGATGAAAGAGTTGTGTGATAATTTCAAAATTCAGCACCATAATTCTTCTCCATATCGTCCGAAAATGAATGGGGCTGTAGAAGCAGCAAATAAGAATATCAAGAAGATCATACAGAAGATGGTGGAAACATATAAGGATTGACATGAAATGCTTCCCTTTGCATTACATGGTTATAGAACCTATGTTCGTACCTCAACAGGGGCAACTCCTTTCTCATTGGTGTATGGAATGAAAGCGGTACTTCCCATCGAAGTTGAAATTCCCTCGATCAAAGTCCTAATGGAAACAAAACTAGAAGAGGCGGAGTGGGTTCAATCACGATATGACCAATTGAATCTCATAGAAGAAAAAAGAATGATAACTTTGTGTCATGGTCAACTATATCAGAAAAGACTCAAAAAAGCTTACGAGAAAAAAGTTCGTCCTCGAGATGCAGTCAAGAAAAATTATGCTTAAAAAAAAATAATAGAAAATTGGGCTCGCTAGGTTGAAAATCTGAAAAGGCAACCTAGGCAAAAATTAGAGCTAAATAAAAAGCAATTTATCTTTATTGCATGCATCTTACATTTTTTTCAAATAGTCACACATCATTCATGCATCTTCACTCATATTTTACATATACTTAACAACTCCTTATATCATGCATAATGAGTTAATCATGCATATCTTATGTATATATTTTATTTATATTCAACAACTTTTGTATCACCTTATTCATTTTACGTTTGCATTACCACATGCATGCTTCCTTTTAAAAATAAAAATAGAACAAATTTATCTCATTTACATTCTAAATTTTAAACTCTTTGGTTTAATCATCATTTTATTTTATGTCGATCTACGCATCGGGTAATCAATCCGAAGACGATCATCACTTTATTCATCACTTTATTTTACGTCGGTTTACGCATTGGTATCACTTTATTCATCACTTTATTTTACGTCGATCTACGCATCGGTAATCAATCCGAAGACGGTCATCACTTTATGTCAATCTATGCATCGGGTAAGCAACCCGAAGACGATCAACGCATCGGTAACCAATCCGAAGACAATCATTTTATTTTATGTCGATCTACGCATCGGGTAATCAATCCGAAGACGATCTTTATTTTATGTCGATCTACGCATCGGGTAATCAATCCGAAGACGATCTTTATTTTATGTCGATCTACGCATCGAGTAATCAATCCGAAGACGATCATCACTTTATTCATGTCGATCTACGCATCGGTAATCAATCCGAAGACGGTCATCACTTTATGTCGATCTATGCATCGGGTAAGCAACCCGAAGACGATCAACGCATCGGTAACCAATCCGAAGACGATCATTTTATTTTATGTCGATCTACGCATCGGGTAATCAATCCGAAGACGATCTTTATTTTATGTCGATCTACGCATCGGGTAATCAATCCGAAGACGATCTTTATTTTATGTCGATCTACGCATCGGGTAATCAATCCGAAGACGATCTTTATTTTATGTCGATCTACGCATCGGGTAATCAATCCGAAGACGATCTTTATTTTATGTCGATCTACGCATCGGGTAATCAATCCGAAGACGATCTTTATTTTATGTCGATCTACGCATCGGGTAATCAATCCGAAGACGATCTTTATTTTATGTCGATCTACGCATCGGGTAATCAATCCGAAGACGATCTTTATTTTATGTCGATCTACGCATCGGGTAATCAATCCGAAGACGATCTTTATTTTATGTCGATCTACGCATCGGGTAATCAATCCGAAGACGATCTTTATTTTATGTCGATCTACGCATCGGGTAATCAATCCGAAGACGATCTTTATTTTATGTCGATCTACGCATCGGGTAATCAATCCGAAGACGATCTTTATTTTATGTCGATCTACGCATCGGGTAATCAATCCGAAGACGATCTTTATTTTATGTCGATCTACGCATCGGGTAATCAATCCGAAGACGATCTTTATTTTATGTCGATCTACGCATCGGGTAATCAATCCGAAGACGATCTTTATTTTATGTCGATCTACGCATCGGGTAATCAATCCGAAGACGATCTTTATTTTATGTCGATCTACGCATCGGGTAATCAATCCGATTTTTTTACAATTCAAATTATTTTTTATTTTCTCCTACATTCGAAATTACTTTTTTACAAAATTTAGGTCTTTATATTTAATTATTTTTTACCACGTAAAAGATAATTAAATAGGGGCAACTGTAGTATCTGCTTGACTTTGTGCAAGAGCTTTTGCAAACCCTCCTTTATATTATTTGCATTCCCAGCATCCTGTCATAACCTTGCTTTATATTATTTGTATTTACAACATTTCCAAGTACAAACATATTAGAAACCAGTTAATTGATTGAGATATACTAATAAAGGTATTACTTGTATAACCTTCCTTTATAACCTCTACACTCAAAATATGTATTTTACAACAAACGCTACAAAATCTAGAACCTGATTTTATCTAATAAACAGAAGAATTCACCTCTTTAATTTATTTTTAGTCTATAAATAGAGTTTGAAGTTTTGAAACTGAAAAAAAAAAAAAAAAAACACAAAACACAGGTTCAGAATTTTGAAATAGAGAAAAAGAATTCGAAATTTAAAAACAGGGAGTAGATTTTCTTTTTGGGAGATAAATTTGAAAAAAAAAATACACTGATTGAATTTTGCCACTATTCAAACATACAGAAACAAAGGAACAAATAGAAGGATTAAAGAGGTATTTTCGTTTATTCATTTTTTCATTTTTCTAATCAATCTGTTGAGTTTGAGTTATGAATAAAAGATGAAAATTGTTTATTATTATTGATCTGAGTATAAAAAATGTTAGAGATAATAGGATTAAAAAACTCAACCCTTGAACGCCGTTGTCGTCGCCAGAATGCCGACCGTGTTTCCTGGTCACTCCGTTCGTCTGACTCCCCTTCTTCCTCGACGACCTAATCCAGCGGCCTCATTCCAACACCGTTCTTATTCACGGTCTTGATGATGAAGTTCGCGTGGAAACATGGCTCTGTTTTTCTCTTTTGAAACTTTTGATCTCCGACCCTCATTCCCCTAGCTGCCGCTCTGGTTTTTGCCTATGCCTTGTTTCAATTTAGGGTTTGTTTTACAAATCAGTTTTCTGAAGGTATTGGGCCATGGTTATTTGCAGCCCATTTACGTTTTTTATGGTCTAACTTTTTTTTTAGTTTGATCATTGCCTTTTATTTTAAAAATATACATGCTTGAATATTTAATCAATTATAAAAAATAATTATTATATTTTTATCTCTTTTTATTTTTTTATTTAGATATGACGTTTTTTTTTTTGGAGATATTAATATAAGTTGTATTTTTTTTTTTACTTTGAAATTTAATTTTAAATAATAAAATTTCTTAAGAGTATTAAACTAGATGTGACATCTTTTTTTTACTCCTTGAGTTTTGAGACACGAGTTGTACAATTCGATCGTCTTAAAACTCATATTTTAAAATAATTATTCAAATCAAACAAGTTTTTTTATGTTCGTCAAAATTAACTTTTTTAAGTAACAAAATACAATTTATTTAAAAGCAATCAACGCATTCACATTTTTTACCAAGAACTACGTAGCTTTGATTTCTCCATCGCACTGAGAGATACGTAGGAGCAAGATTACACTCTTGTCAAGCACACTAATAAAAACTTTCTTTTTTTTCACTTTTTTTTAACACACTTTAATCTCTAAAATCACATTTATAAAAAAACAATTTATATTTATATTTAATAATAAAGAAAAATAAATATATTTAAGTTGTATAATTTTGCACAATTAATTAAAGGTAACCGTATTTTAACGGATGTCGTAGGGTGCTAATACCCTCCCTACGCATAATCGACTCCTGAACTCAAAATCTGGTTTCAAAGACCATTTTTTACATTTTTAGGGTTTTCCAATATTTTCCCTATTTTAAAATAAATTTTGGTGGCGACTCCATTGAATTCGATGAAAACTCGAAATTTTAGGACGCGATAAAAAGACTCTCAATGAAAATGAACACACATTTTAAAAATGAAAATAAAAAATGTTTTTATAAACTAAATGGTCCCTAAATTTTTTAAAATATGTATTTTCTCAAAAAAATTAAATTATAAGTTAAGATATATTTTTATTTCCAAACTCAAATTTTGATTTCTGAAATACGGAGCTTTCTTAAGTTCTTTTTGTGTATATATATTATGGTTATGTTTGGTAAAAGTAAACTATAGTCAATCTGATAGGTGAAAAATAGTTAATAATTGATAAATTAGTTGATAATTTATAGTTAATAATTTATAATTGAAAAGTTAATTAATTAAAATAAAATTATTTGATAAATTTAACTTTTGTAATTATAAAATGATATAAAAATATACGGTTATTTATTTTTTTAAATATAAAATTAAACAATTATTTATTTTTTAATAGATTTATTAAATGTCTAAAAAAATTTAAAATAAAAATAGTATTGCATGCGAACATGAATTTTGTATTATGAGATTCTTGCTATGAAAGTTAAATATTTTGGCAAGAAATAAAATAATGAATATCTTATATAGAAGTAATAGCATCGCTCTATAAAAAATAAAAAATAAAAAATAAAAGAAGTAATAGTATCAAGAAAAAGATACGAAAGAGAATATATTAGTGGTAAGTTAGTGATGCAGTTACATTTACATAAAAATAAAAAAAATAAAAAACTATAATTTATAATCTCAAATGCTACTTGAGTAGCATATTAGAATAAACTATAAATCGATAAAAGAAAATTTTATTTATTAAATACGTTTTATTTTATCCAATAAATTTATAAAATAGTTTAATAATTTATAAACTACTTTATCGACGTTACCTCTGCATATGTTTTTAGGAGTAAGAGGTTTAGTTACAAGTATTACATAAATATATAAATATATGATACTGTCGAGGTTGAGAATAGTAAAATAAATTAAACTCTTATAATATCGTAAATTCGAATTTAAATACCTATTGAAAGAGATATTTACATAAATTCAAATATATTGAAAGAGATATTTATCTTTAACATCCAATCCACCGGCACGTGTCAAATAAGATTAAAAGTCTAAAACAATGAACTTTGGAGCATATGACACTAGCTTGTGCGGTCCAATAATATTAATATATTTGAAGGAATTTTTATTTTTGACTCCACCACACTTGTAACGACAAACGTAACATTTAAATATACAAGTTTTGATTTGGATGACTCACTCCAGTAGGAGACAACATGAGTGGCCTTTCAGAATAATCAGAGAAAATGCCACTAATTGCAGTACAGTTTCAAACACGTGATTATATATGTGATTGAACTCAAATCATAATTAATTCATTAATAGTGGACAATACTGACTTTGGAGCATGATTAGGTTTAGAAAATTCAAATAGTTACACTTTGATGTGTTGCGAGATAATTAAAGGTATCACTATCATATGACATAAACTTATGGTCATGCATGGGGTTTTTACTTTTATATATACAAATTACAAAGCAAGTAGCAAATTATCAATAGCCCACGTTGTTGAATAGTCCCTTCAATGTTGGCTAGGGATTCAGACTGCTCATGTTTCAATAAACTCCACCTTGAATGGTTATGAATTCTAATTCGATTTTTTACTTTAAAAAAAATTAAATTTGTATTAAGATCTTATTCATTTAATCTAAATCGAACGCCTCTTAATATAAAAACTTCATAAAGGCAAATTTTCCCAAGCGTAGGAAATCTGATTTCATTGACTAGAGGTGAGAGAGAGGTTCATAAATCCAAGACCAACAATTTTCTAAAAAAATTATGTTCAAGTGAATAGAATTTGTGAAATCTAAAATAAATAAAAAATATAAAGTTTACCTTGCCGTGCCAACACATACACATACAATCAATTTATTACAGTTGATTTGATTTACATCACTCATTGGTTAAAATATATTTTTGTAAATTTGTTCGTTGAATTGAAAAATTATATTATATAAGTTATTTATATAATTTTTACATTAATTTAAAATTATTTGATACATTATTGAGGTACATTAAAATTAATGTCATATAATAAAAGTGTTTAAAATATTAATTTTGGTATATCGATTAAAATGTCAAATGGAGATTCATATAAAAATTTATATGACATTTTATCTTTTAATCTACCAGTCAAATATGTAAATTGTATATCAAATAAAATGTTATTAAATAATATCACATTGATGTAATATTACATCAGTATAATTTAATCTCTTTTTATATATAAATATTTTCTTATAAATAGAGTCACTTTGATTTAATTCTTTCTAAAAAAAAGATTTCTTTCAATTTACCCTTACAGTTTTAAAACATGTTTAATTTGTCATTCGTCATAATTTTTTATTGCAGTATAAGACATAAGTTGACGACGTGACTTTCATGACCAATCTAATTTTGTGTAGACTCATCATTCCCCATTACTAATTAAAATTACACTTTAATCAGTTATTAAAATAAAAAATGTAATATTATGTTAAAAAAGATTAATAATAACTTCATTGATCGACAGGAATTGTATTTTCTTTTATATAAAAATAAGAATGGTAACAATAATAACGTTAAGGGGGCAATTACACTAACTTCTTCTAAGATTTACTTAAAAAACACAAATACCTCATCTAGTTTTAAAGTAAACATAAATCTCTCTGAAATTTTTCTCAAAGTGACAAACAATTTCTTCTTCCTTTAACACTATTAATCCATCATTAATGTCTTCACTTTAACCAATAATAACATTTTGTTTCTAGTAAATTATATATTAGTCAATGCAATTGTTGAAAAATTTCAGCTTACTGCTTATCATGAGAGTGACCATGGAATTGTTAACATTTTGAAAATGAAAGTCATGTAAGAATAAAAATAATAAAACTCATAAGTTTTTCCAGTTTTGTTAACTTCCATCAATTCAATAGTTTTCTCGATATGATCACACGTAAACAAAGGAAAGATGACAAAACATAAATAGAAATCTCTTGTTAATAACTAAGAGTTACATATGGTGAATTATTGGTAAAAGTGAATATGTTAACTGTACATTAACGGTGTTAAAAAAGAAAAATATATTTGTCACTTTAAGAGAAATTTAATGTTGATGTTTACTTTAAAACTAGAGAGAGTGTTTATGTTTTTTAAATACATCTAAATAGAGGTTAGTGTAATTTTTCTTAACATTAAATATTATAAAAATATTAAAGATTACAAAAGTAGAGTTTTTTTTGTCATTTATATTAGAAGGGGAAAGACTTATAGTTAAAATCTTACAACTATTGCCCCTGAAGTCACGGTGCATGCATGATGCATCCCCACAATCATTGGGAAGTGATGACAATAATTAGGACCACTCAAATTTAGCCATTACAAACCAATAAGGAATAGGAAATTAAACATCATTTTCCAAGTTCCAACAATTCATTTTCATAATGCATTAGCATATATCCAATATTTGTATCCTCACTTTATGGCTTAATTGATGTGCAATTTGTACAAAACAAGTACCTATTTAACAACAACATTTAAAATAATATAATCTCAACTAGAGGGGTGATATATACAACATGTGATAATTAATTATTAATTTATACAATTTAAGCAATCCCCTATTCATCCATAACCAATCATCTTGGAGATTTTAAAGATTCAACTTGAGATTTTCCACATGTTCCCTTCAATCTAATGAAGAGCCTGTATTCATCAAAGGTCATAGGAGGGTAGAGTGAAGGTCTATCTGGCTTTACTAATTCTTTTGCTGGCTCTATTAATATGTCACTTTTAGGGTTGTAGAAGAAGGCTAAGGAAACTCTCTCTTTATGTGAATTTACTAGTACTCTATGCTCCACACTCTTGTAGGTTGCATTGCTTAGTACCTTATCAAAAACAAAACAAACAAATTATTACTAGCTAGTAAATTAATATCTCCATCACATAATAATCGATCTAGTTTTTCATTAATAAAAATGCATAAATAAAAGATAAATAGTGTATTTTTACTAAATTATTTATATATGTTTGTTGCATAATGCATATAATATCAATTAAATGATACAATTAAAAAATATAATAAAATAGTATCTTAAAAATTCAAATTGTCAATTATTTTGCAAAGAGATTGATTATTGGACAACAATGATATTTAAAAAAAAAATCACTCATTCAACACATTTTTCTTTTCTCCATTTTTTTTCTGTTACATTGTCAATATATCCCACATATATTATATTACATCAATCTCCCTATTTATATCACTCTCAAAATATTTAAGAGGTATTTAGGTGTCTACCAAACATTTTTTATTACTGGATAATTGATTATTTCTACCACGACTGCGTTAGATGAAATATGAAAGTAGGTCGACTAAATAATTTAAAGCACACTCCAATAAGTGTGGTCCTATAGTTAAATATAGATGGGATCTATGTGTAAAACTAGAGTAAGATTAATCCATTAAATTCTGGTATTATACAATTATATATATATATATAATTTCATATTTATACATAATAAAATATTAAATTAATTTAAATGTCTTATTTTAAATTTAAAATTAAAATATTATGATTGTATATGAATTTATAATAATATTTACGGTCTCTCTTATAAATAAATAAAACTGTCATGCCACGAACAAACTAACCGAGTGGCCAGAAACTAAATGTTTATCAACTTTATATGTTTGCGTGCTGATTCTGCAATATAGTGAAAAAAATAAAACATTTTTATGATAAAAGGTCTCTTTCAATCAAACTATTAAACCTATGTATATCGATATTTCTATGTGAATATACCTATTGCACCTTTTTTCCACTTTGTTTAATTTGAAGTACAAAAAGACAATGTAGTAAAATATGTGTATTCTACTTTATTTTTCTCATTAAGAATTAACAAATAATTTTATTTATTTAATAGCATTTTATATTAAATAAATATTTTTCAAAATTAATAATTACATTAAAATTTATTATACATTTAATAAATTTTAATATTAATTTATTATCATTTCATATGTCGTCTTAAATTTAAAAAATTCTTATAGCCACAATCATGCGGTCATGACATTAATGATCATTCAATCAAACAATAATCAATGTCTCAAATACGTGAATAAATAATCTCCTATTTAAGATAAATCTAAATTCAAGTAGATTTAATTTGATTCATTAAAAAAAAAGTCTTTTTTTATGTAGAAAAAACTCTCTTTAATATATATCTATCAATTTTTTATTTACAAGAACCAAAATAGATATCTAGATTCTTTAAGAAACCAAGCTCCTATAGACATTACCAATATCTACTTTTTAAATCCTAGTACACTATGTCTTTGAACTTTTCTGATTACAGTTACAAACTAAAAAAATAATACAAGAAGTATCTCGTCCCCCAACAAATAAATAAATAAAAAACAAAGATCAAGATGTATCTTTCAAAAGAACACAACCATCCAAATAATATATGACGAAGAATAAAATAATATAAATATAAATAAAAACACCAACTTCACGTGTCACCATTTGACAGATTCATGCATATGAATTGTAAATTTCTAGTCAAACAATATTGTCTATAAGGATAAACAAGAAAGAATATAGCTATCCATTGGTCATTGGTTTTTAGTTGTCGTTTATAAAGTTATTTAGATTTATTAAGAAAATCAATAAATTTTATTAGTTTTAATAAAATTATATTTCTCTTCAATATATAGTCAAAGATATTATGAAAAAATAATCATTAATGTGGTATAAAATTTTGAAAATAAGATAATTATTTTTTTATGAAAAAGAACACAAAAAAAAGTAAAATTTACCTGAATTTGATCACCAATATTGACAATAAAAGCATTGGAAAGAGGTTTGACAGTAATCCAATTGTCACCTTTGCGAACTTGAAGACCATGTACATGATCATCTGAAAGCAAAATAGTGATTCCACCTGGATCTGAGTGTGATGATAAACCAAGAGTCAAATCTGGTTGTGGACATTTTGGATAATAATTCACCCTTATGCAAGCACCTATGTCTTCACCTCCAAAAGCACTTTCAAAACATTCTTCTTTCTTTCCCATATTCATCAAACACTTCCCTACATTTATTTTTTTTATCCTAATTATCTTGTACACAAAAGGACTAAGGCACATAATAATGTGTCTAAATAATACACTACACATTAATTATAAAAAAATAAATTATTTGCAAAAATAAAGAAAATTCAATTTCTATTTTAAATTTTGATGTCTCTTACACTTACTTACCAACAAAAAAATATATCGTGTTTTTACATTTTTAGGGATCAAAGTTTGAAAATTAACCTAATCACTAATTTACTAATATTTATTAACAAAAAGGACTTATTCTATTGTGACTGTTTAGCTCATCTGACAGAGATCAATCTTTATATCAAACCAACTATTAATCTCTTACTTAACGGATTGCAAACATGGTAGATAGATGATATAAATTCATCACATCATACATATATATTGTAACAGTTGGTTATTTGAACACATGATTTCTGACACAATATACAATTGAGTGTAGACATCGGTCCTAAGGTGAAAAAACAATATAAAATTTAAAAATCGTATAAACATATAGTATTTGTATAGTAATGATACGTAATAAATTGATAATCAATAAATATTATTTAAATATATATATATATATATATACTAAACCTGCAAGAGGGAGGAAGGGAAGGCCATTTGTTGTAGTCCTTCAAAGACAAAGGAAGATAATGAAGATAATAGTAATCACTCAAATCAAGAATAGCACCTTTCTTAACACCAAGTCTACTACCATACCCTTCATAAGTTTTTGGTGAGTTTGCATATTGTTGTTTAACTTCCATAGGCAAGTGAAAGAATTGGCGCCAAGTTTCCTTAGCCAAGTCCATCAAATCATGGCTAACACCATGATTAACAATTTGAAAAAATCCCCAATCTTTGCAAGCCTTAGAGATTTGGTTAAAGGTTGAGACTTTTTCATTTGGGTCATTACTATATATACCTCTAAGGTCAATAATTGGTATATTAATGTTTGTTGTTTCAATATTAGAGTTTATGGATGGACGGTCACTAAGAGGTTTGATGTAACTTTTAGGGATTGAATCTTTGCAATTTTCAGATAAAGTTTGAACTCGAATTATTGGTTCGGGCCAATCTTGTGGAGTGCTCATTTTTTAAGCAAGTTTATAAATTTCTAATTAAGGTATACTCTTCATCTTATATTTGTGTGTGTGAATAAATATTAATGATTTTATTGTAATAGTTTGAGGTACGTGTGTCTTA
>NC_021161.2:46152948-46156466 GCF_000331145.2 Cicer arietinum
AGGATGGGTTTGTAGGTATGGGATGGGTGTGAGAGTGGGGCTTATATAAATAAATGGGGAAAGTAAATAGGGTTCATCATATAGGGTCAGATTCATAATAAATAGAAACGTGTAATTCATGTAGAATACTTAATAACTTAATTCTATAATGAATAGATGAGACAATTTTGTGCATTTTTTAAATGTTGTGTGGAGCTTAGGGTGTCTTCTTGAAGTTGACATCAAAGAAATTAAAGATGTATCGAATGTGATTTAATTAGCCTTTATTTTTCTTTGAATAATTAAGAATCTAATTATTAACATTTTATGTGTCCTTTATAATTAAAAAATAATAATAATAATAATAAAAAAACTTGTTTTTTTTTACTAAAATAACATTTATTAATAGTTGTCTGTGAAGCAATATACTAATTGGTATAGGCCGATAAGATACAAATAATATGAATATTATTGATAAATAATTTATGATAAACATATTTTAAACCGATTAAAAAATATTAAACTAATTGGTTAAAATTAGGTAACATGAGATGATGGAGGAAGTATAATTTGCTTGTTTCTCTTGAATATTAAATATTCATATCTTTGAGGATTTATAGCGTACTTGTAAAATTATTTTTCCCTAATAATTAAATTTAAAACTGAGTCATGGTCGAACTATTAGCTCATATTCAGATAATTCAAGTGCTTATTACTTGATCAAACTAGTTTAGTATGAATTTAAATGCACTTATGATCTTTATTTTGTTTTATTCACAATTTTGGTCCTTTAATTTTTTAAATCTCAAACTTTTTCTTAACTTATGAATTTTATATAGTTGAATTTTATTGATTTCACAAATAATATGTTTATGCGGCACATTTAAAAAAATAATTATGTGACAACTTAATTAATGATGTGATGTTGTATATTCTCTAGATGGTTTATTTCTTAACTATTAACTTCAATTTTATCAAAATATATTAATATATATCATCATCTAGGTAAAACTTTCTATAATAACATAATTTCATATTATCTATTGAGTTGTCACATATAATAATGTCATTTTCTAAATCTTTAAATTTTAGCTTCAAAATACATGGATAGAAAATTGAAGGACCAAAATCATGAACTTAAAAAAATAAAGAGACCAAAATCTTGAATTAAATAAAATTGATATATCAAAATTGCAATTAAACCTTTGGTATTAATAGAATCACAAAGTATGCAAATGACATTTTATGACTAATTCTTTTTATTTTTGAAAATACATGAAATAGAGATTTTGTGGATAATTTGTATGTATTTTTGTACTAATTGTAGAACTTGATAATGATGATATCATGTTACCATTGTTAATATGTATAAATCCAGCTAAACATGGAGAAATACGGGTCAAATTACACTATTTATAATAAAACATAAATAAAAATATCTTTAAATAATTAGTATATCTAATTTTAATTTTTAAATAACATATTAATATTTTTAAAATTATTTTGTTTATATTTTATTTTAGAAAAAATAGATAGATAGAGTTTGTTTTAGTACTTTCGTTTTTCATAGTATTTCTCTTATTCTACACCATAATTTTAGTGCAATAATCACAACCACCAAATGTTGTTGCCTAGCTTGCGTTGTATGAAAATGTTTGAAGCTGCAATTTGAATTGTCCGTATAACAATATTTGATGTGACTTTTACTGAATTGTTTTTTTTTTCCTCAACATAAGATGGCTATAAATAAAGTGGTCCAACTCTAGAACCACCATGTGAATTTGGATTTATTGCCAAAGTGGTCCAACACTAGAGATCACCATATGGATAAAGATTTGGTATGGAAAACTACTTTTTTTCTCATTCCACGAATTTTCTGGTAAGCTTCTAAATTCGGCTTGAATTAATTAATTGTTTTACACGTTTAAATTAACTAATTTAAATATAAATTTAAAAATATTAAAGATTACAGAAGAAACACTCATAACATATTTGCATAATCAATTTATTGTAAGTTTTCAGTTCGCGTTTAAATCACTCAACATTAAAATCTAGACTATTGAATTTTAATCCAACAATCTTCAACGTGTTGATTATGTGATTGTATAAAATTACACAATTAAAATACAATTCTTAAATATATTGATCAAAACATGTAGAATTAAATAAAATGCAAATATATTTAACTTATAGTTTAATAAATTATAGATTAAATTTCAGATCGATTTACAAACTCAAATATTTAAATAAATTTATTCAGTTCAATTAATTTATCTTTAATTCTTTATTCAAATTGAACCAAGTAGAAATAAAAGTGACCGAAAATTTAACCCTTGGTAATTTTTATTTATTAATAACCACGTGTAATTTATTATATATATATATATATATATATATATATATATATCAATTAATAATTTTTTTATAATAATTAATATTACTTAATTTACTCCCTTTTGTTAATTGCTCAACTTAGATATGCCGTCCGTATTTTAGTTATAAAGAGATTAATAAGATGTGTAATGTAAAATCAAAAGAAAATGTTAAATAATAGCTAAAAATAATATTATTATTAATCAAATAGTTGAGTCTAATTGATTAATGACTTTCAGTCTTGATTATAACAATCATTTATCAGATTTTATGTATTTTTTTATCGAACTCTTTACCACACAAAAAAATTATTGAAAATGAGAGGACAAAAACAAAAATTACTATTTTATATTGATTTGAATATTATTTAGAATTATTAAATAATGAACAATTTATGCTTACTATATTTACAACAACATTTAAATTTAAAAAAGTAAGATAATATATGATGATATAAAATTTAGAATTAATAATCTATTTAACTTGATGATTCAAACCAACCCAAATATAATTATTTTAATTTAGATCAGATTTATAAAATTAAAATAAAAGAACATAAACAAACCAAATAAATATGATTGAATTTCTTTTTTAATAAAAAAAATAGGAATGAATAAATATAAAATCAATTATTTTTTGGAGACAAATATAATCAATTATTTTAAAGATTTAATTTTAATTCTGTACATTTAAAAAAATAATAATTTAGTGTCTAAGGTTAATCTATTAAACTATGAGTTAAATTAATGTGCTAGATGCAGGCCACCAAAATACTTTTGCAAGGCAATCTAATCTAGCCTATTAAGGGTGCGTCTTTTGCCACCTAAATGCTTAAATATACATTATGATCGATCAATTTAAATAAATAAATTATACTTTTAAATTGACCAATTCAAATAAAATCTATGAATTTTTTAGAAGATTTAGAAGAAAAAATTAATTTATGCATCAAAGTAAAATTACAAGATTGAAATAAGTGGTATAAATGAGTGTTTTTCTGATATACAAATTAATTTATGCATCTCAACGTCTAAAACTCATTTTTTATTCAATGCTATACCCTTTTTCTTTATTTTTTTTAGGCTAACCCACAACAAACAGACAAATAGGAGCTTCATTAGTTGGGCCGCCCAATCAGTTGAAGATATTATATATATATATATATA
>NC_021161.2:46156493-46157765 GCF_000331145.2 Cicer arietinum
ATATATATATATATATATATATATATATATATATATATATATATTTATATGAAAACCACAAGTTTTTAGTGAATGTTTGTCTGCCATCTGAGTTTGTCTCTCTATGCACTACCATAAATTAAAATTCGGTAAAATATCAAAATATTAGAGGATTGAATGAGCATTCATTTAATTTGTGTACCTTTAGAAAATATACCTCCAAACAAACACACAATTATTTTTAATAAATATCTTATTTCCAATTTTTGTTTATATTTAAAATGAAGATTTCTATTTCAAAACATATAGACTTGCATGTCATATATAGGGGTGGACAACCACCCGTTTCCCATATCAAATCGAACAGCCCGGGGTCCAATTTATGTAACGGGCAGGCAGAAGCAGGTTAAGTGGATCCACGGGTCAAACGAATCGGGTTCATATGGTTTATAACGGACAAGTTCGGTTAAGGATTTTTAGATCGCGGGTACTCGAACTCGTCTGACTCAAATTACTAATATTATTAATATTTTCTATAGTCTAGTAATAAAAGATTCAAGTCTATAATAAACTCGTTATTTCATCCTTATTTCCTTACTCTCCACTCTCACTCACAAGAAACCCTAATTTCAAATCATCACTCTCACTCTCAGTCACAATTCATACCCTCACGACTCACTCAACATTCAACAATAAATCACCACCACCTCCATTGTTTCTATTTCGAAGCCACCACCACTGCTTCTTCCTGTGCAAAGCCTCAACCACCGGCTATTTTTTTCCAATACCCCCTTTTCCAAATTTATATCCCAATATACCCTCTTTTCAAATTTAAACACCAAAATGTCCCTTTTTTTTTCAAACTTTTTTTCCCTTACAAGTCGCCATTTGGAATGGCGACTTCCTTAAGGAATGCCTACTCCCAAATGGCGACTTCCAACTGATTTTTTAAAAAAAAAAAAAAATTCAATTTTTTTCGTTACTCCATATATATAATTTAATTATTTTAATTAATAAAAATACATAAAAAATAAATAAATAGACATTTAAATTATGAAAAAAATTTAATAAATCCAAATGGACATTTATAAAATAATTTTTTTGTTAAAAAAATATTTTAATTTTTATTGAAATAACAAAAGTAATATATATATATATATATATATATATATATATAATTAATATAATTCATAAAAATAGATAAATAGAAATTTTAAATTATGATTAAATTTTTGCAAACCCAAGTTCGAAATGTCATTTTTTTAAAGGTTAGTTTTTTGTAAAAAAATAAAA
>NC_021161.2:46157988-46160751 GCF_000331145.2 Cicer arietinum
TACATAAATAGAAATTAGGATAATTGACTAGAGCTGGCTGTAACATTTGGACAATGTTTTCGAGTATGGCCAGTTAATCGACATAATCCACATTTTCTCGGTATTTTTTCTTTAACGTCCATTTCAGTTCTAATACGGGTACTATTTGGACGACCTTTTTTATTTCTCCGCATTTGAGGATTGTGATACAATGTTTCACCTTCATATGTGGGCCAATATCCTTCATTAGGTATAGGTGGAAACTCTTCTTTGTAGATGTTAAATACATTAACAACCTTGTACACGTCAGATATAAGCACTAAATAGTTTTGACGAGCATAAGAACATGCAGCTATGGCATGTGAGCAAGGAATATGTATAGCTTGAAATTTTCCACAATCACACCATTTTCTTTGAAGGTTGACTTCGAAATGACCAATTGGTCGCACCTCTCTTGGGTTTACTGTTTCATGCACCATGAAAGAATAATAATTTCGGTCGAATTGCATGACTTGGTGAGTATTAGATTTACCAACTTCACATTTAATCTTGTCCATGCAATCGTCTGTGTATACTCGACCAGAAGCTAATGATGCCTGATGTTGTTGTCCCCTTTCTGCATATAAAACTCTCAATCTATAGTATGTTGATTGTACCAAAGCAGTGATTGGGAGATTGCGTGTACCCTTGAGCACTGCGTTGATGGACTCGGAAACGTTTGTTGTCATGTGTCCTCATCGTCGATCTTGAGAATAAGCCATAGTCCATTGTTCTGGGGGGATATTATCGATCCATCTTAAAGCCTCTGGATTTTCCATCTTGATTTCATTGCGGTAATACTTGAATGATGGCTCATTTAATGCATATCCTGTAAGAAATGATGTAAAAATTATCAAATATGATTAAGTGATAAATGGAAAATATACTAAGAAGAATTAGATCATTACCCATACAAACGAGTTTTCTTTGAAGTCCCTTGTCCTTGAACTCTCTCATGAAATTTTGTGCAATGTGTCGGATGCAGTACACATGTGTTGACGGAGGATCATGCCAACCATTATTTGGATTATTATAGGCACTCTTAATGGATTCGTGCCTATCTGAAATCAAACAAATGTCGACTTGAGGTGTTACATACCTTCTTAGATTTTTCAAAAAGAAGCTCCAAGCACCCCCTGTCTCACCTTCCACAAGTGCAAAAGCAATTGGAATTGTATTTTTGTTTCCATCTTGTGCAACAGCAAGCAAAATAGTCCCCTTGTACTTTCCGTACAACCAAGTTCCATCCACTGATACAAATGATTTACAAAATTTAAACCCAGATATGCTCGGAGGGAAAGCCCAGAATAATCGTTTGAAAAGTTTTGACCCCTGCAATAGAGTATTATCAGGATATGCAACTGATACTTCCATTTCCACAATAATTCCTGGAAGAAATTTTTGCATAGTCAACAACCACATTGGAAGGTCATTGTAAGACTTTTCCCAGTTCCCATAAATCGTTTCGATAGCTTTGTTCTTTGCCATCCATGCCTTTCTGTAAGTGATTGTATAGTTGTATCGTTCCCGAATATGTGCAATGATCACCTTCACTTTAATTGATGGGTCAGCTTTCAAAAGAGACTTTATGCTTTCGCATATGATGTTAGAGTCGAGCTTGGTATGATCCTGTGACATAGAAGAATTTGCGCAATTGTGGGGCCCTTTCAAACGACCAATCACCCATTGGTTACTTTTTTGACTTAACGAAGCCCTGCATTTGAACAAGCATTGTGGATTGACACATTTAATTACATACCTGTATTGATCAGATTTCACAACACGGTAATTGAGGGAGTGTTTTATGTGATAATGCTTAATTGCAAGTTGACAATCTGGTTTGCTATTAAACTTCATTCCAATCTCAAGAGATGCATCTAATGGAGGTGGTTCATTAGATTGCATATCAAATTCGGAGGATTGGTAAGTATTATCCAAATTTAGATTACACATATGGAATGGTGGATCGTATGTTAGCTCTAGATCGTCACCATTGTCGTTGTCACCTTCATCGTCCTCGTCTTCATCAAAGTATGTTTCTTCTTCACTATCTTCACTTATTTCTTGTTGATCAAAATCGATCATATCACCTAGTGGAATATATAGTTCAAGTTGAGATGGTTCAGGTTTAGATGTTTCGGCATGGTCAAAGTATGGTTCGGGTTGGTATGAGTCGGGCTGGTAAGTGTTTTGTGTTTCAAAATGGTATTCAAGGTGAGGTGTGGTTGAGGATGATGGTTGACCAATATCGTATAATGGATTACCATCCTCAAATGTGACATATAACTCGATAGATCCGAGTTGCGGCCACTGTTTATGAACATCAAACATGAGTTCAACATCTTCGTCGTCTTCAACATTTAACAACTCATAATGAACTAGGCCTTGTCCAAATGAGATAGGGTGTCGAAAAATTATATTAGACACCTTTTGATTTTCTAACCTCAACTTTGCTTCAATTTTTTTCTTCAAGTAGGTAAGGTTGCATCCAAAATTAACTCGAATAGCTTTTTTTTCGTCGCTTTTGAAATATTTACCAATATCTTGTCTTTCACATATTTCACCATTGTAATAAATAAGAAAAACTATATTTTTTGGTGCCATTGATATGAAAATCAGATATTGAGATTGAGATGAAATGCAATGGAAATAATATATCATATTTATAGACAACCAATTGTAATACATGCAATGCTGTAAAATACTTCCAACACTTGTCCAATCCCATTGAATTCCCTTGTGATA
>NC_021161.2:46163969-46213986 GCF_000331145.2 Cicer arietinum
TATATATATATATATTACTTTTGTTATTTCAATAAAAATTAAAATATTTTTTTAACAAAAAAATTATTTTATAAATGTCCATTTGGATTTATTAAATTTTTTTCATAATTTAAATGTCTATTTATTTATTTTTTATGTATTTTTATTAATTAAAATAATTAAATTATATATATGAGTAACGAAAAAAAATTGATTTTTTTTTTTTTTTAAAAAAAAAAGCAGTTGGAATTCGCCATTTGGGAGTAGGCCTTCCTTAAGGAAGTCGCCATTCCAAATGGCGACTTGTAAGGGAAAAAAAGTTTGAAAAAAAAAGGGGCATTTTGGTGTTTAAATTTGAAAAGAAGGTATATTGGAATATAAATTTGGAAAAGGGGGTATTGGAAAAAAATAGCCTCAACCACCTCCATCATTTTTGTTTCTAACTAAACAAAAATTTAGTCATCGGTTCCGTCGACGTTAATACTCTTTTTTTTTGTTTCCTTTTTCTTCTCATCAACTGTAAACGGAGAAAAGATGTCTCACAAACGCACATAAGCCAAAACTTGTTTTTAACGATCTTAGTTAGAGTTTTTAACATTGTTTTTACTTATTCAAATCACAATAATTTTTTGTTTAATTTTTCGTTTCTCTTACGATATGGGTTGGGTTTGATTAAAATGAGCCAAAACTTCAAAGTTTTTTAAATATGTCTCATAATTGATTCCAAAATGGGTAAAAAAATTGGCCTAAAAATTGGTCGTCACAGAAAAAACACTAAAATATCCAGATATTTTTTATGGCCCAAACCGAATTAATCTAATCGTTTTACCCGCTAACCCGTGAACCGTCCAAACCGTGTCAATTAGCAGACTTCATTGGATCTATGTCTTTCACCCATGGTTTGAGCCGGTTGTTGTTTTTGAGCTCGAACCCGCCCAAACCGATAAGATGTTCAACCCTAGTCATATCATTTATATTATCCAACAAATAGTCAGGTAATCATTTTAAATCAAATTATTAGTCATAAATAGATGTACACATATGAAAAACGGTTTGATTAAGTGAACTTAGCCGTCAAATCATTGAGTTAATTGGTTCAAGGTATGTTTGAACCAACATTCAACATACTCTTTTTAGGATTACAGGATAAAAATTTTAAAATTTAATTGGATAAATTTTGTCACTCTTGTGTATAAGAAGTTAATTGATGTGAAATCTATATACACAATAATATGTGTTCTATTCAGAAGTTTATCCCGTGACATCAACAAATAATGTTAATTATGACAAACTTAGATAAAGAGATTAACATTTTGTAATTTCACGAAAAGAAATGCGAAAATGTAAAAAATTTATGTCGATAAAGCTACAATTTAACATATAAAATTAAAAATTTACTTTTATTTCAATAATATGCGAGACAACATGTACCCCGGACGTCAAATGGATCCAACACTTATTCCTTCAAAAAGACATGAAATATACAATCAATTCATTGTACCTTGCACTTATAATAATAATAATAATAATAATAATAATAATAATAATAATAATAATAATAATAAAAAAATATGAAGGAAAAAAATAATTAAAGAAGAACAAATCAAAATAGTTCAAGTTAAACTCATTAATCCCATTGAAAATGTGGTAAAACCCACTAGAGTAATATTTGATACAGTGTGAATGAGTATACACTAAACTCTTTAAAATTAAACAACTAAACTCTTTAAAACTAAACAACACACTCAACCAGTAGCTAACAAAAATTATGAGGAGAGGAGAAAGAAAAAGTTGTAAATGTTTGAACAAAAAGGTTGGGTGAAGAAGTAGAGAGAAAAATTCCAACGACTTGTTTTTTGGAAGATGAATAAAGAGGAAGAAGAAAACCAAAATATTGGTATATTGAAAAATAAAAATTTAGAAATTAATAGCTTACGAAAAACCTTAATAATTTAATTTGGATCGACTTTTGTGTTTTTAATAAAAATTTATATAATATTATGCGAATTTGCCACTTCAATTTTTTTAAGATTATCAACGTTTTTTTAATAGATAAAAAAAGAAGATAAAGCATCTAAATATGAAAAAAGAAAAGATAAAGTAATAAAATGTTATAAAAAATAAGATAAAAGATCTTGGGAGTGTTTTAACTTTTCTCTAATCACAAATTTAACTGATAAATTTCTATTGAAAAATATAAAGAACCATCATAAATGGATCACTCAGCTATTAGAAGCTTTTGTGAATTGTGTCGGTTTTTTGGCCAGCCCAATGGGTCAAAGTTGAGCATGATTTTTGGAAAAAACAAGATTTAAGTGTTTTTTTTTTCTTTTGAAATTTTTCGTGTTGTTCTTAACTTAAAATATTCATAATTATAATTTCTTTAAATTTATAATTTTATAAAATTTTATTTTGACATATTTTAAGTGAAGACCACATGAAAAACAAATAAAAGCAATGCACCTAAATTTTGTTATTTCATTTAATAGTTTTATATTTTAACTTTTTTTATAAAAAATACAAAAAAATCACATTAAATATTCTAGGATTTTTCAAATACTTTGTTTTTGTTTACGATATAAACATTTGATATATTAAAACACATATTTGAACTTTGAAATACATTATTTCTATATATTTAGTATAAGTGAGTTTAGCCACTAAAACTTTAGAACAAAACAAAACATTTTTATTTTTGGATTTATGCTCTTCAAATTCAAAAATAAAATACGTTTCTTTCATAGTTCTCCATAAGATGCAATCCTTTATAGAGAAAACAAGTGAGTAGTTAAAATTCTCCTCAAATTCTTCCAGCTCTTTCCAAAGGTGGGTGAAGAAGAAGAATGATTTCAATTACTTTATTTTTATTTTTTGGAGGATGAATAAAGGAGGAGAAGAAAACCAAAAATATTATGATATTGAAGAATAAAAATTCTGAAACTAAAAGCTTATGAAGAACCCTAATAATTTAATCTAGAGAAGTTTGTATTCTTAAAAAAAGTTATATAAAAAATAAAATTATTTATTATGATACTATGCAGACTTGCCATTCAATGTTTTTTAAAATGTATAAAAAATATTAATAAAAAAAAAAAGATAATCTTATATATGTTTTAAAAGCTAAAGGATCTAAATAAAAAGAAAAATATATATTAAAGTGTTAAAAAAAATAAAGGGTAATGGGAGTGCTTTCCCCAAAATTCTTACAATAAAGCTTCATCAAAAATAAATCTTTTTCATTGATTAATTTTACCACAAGAACAAAACATAGGTGTGGTTTCTTGTGTTATGTTTTTATTTGCTTATATGAATTTCTATTGAAATAGAACCATTTTAAATGGATCGGATAATAGAAACTTTGTGAATTGGGCCTGGTTTCCTCGTTAATCCAGTGGGTCAAATTTGAGCATGATATTTTGATTAGAACTACACTTTGATCTCTGTTCTACGATTTTTTAAAAATTCAATTTTATTGTATGATTTTTATGTCTTTTTAATGAAAAAATTTGGACCCAAAATTTTTCCGACACAAATTAAATTGTATGTGAATTCTTCTTTTTCAAAAATTCGGTTTGGAAATTAACATATTAAAATTTTGAATTTTTTTATATAAAATAAAACAGAGAAAAAACTTTATACAGTTTTGTTTTGAAATTTTTACCATATATAAAAAAACTTACATAATAAAAATTTTAAAAATCAAATTATCGGCATGCAAAACAAACTGAAAAAATATATATATTAAAAAACTAAGAAAAATCTTTACATTCCAGAAAATTCAAAAACAAAATATTTGATATATAAATAAAATCAGAAGGAAAAAAAAAACTTACATACTAGAATTTTTTTAAATGAAACATCTCCTATATACGAAAAGAAAAACAAAGAAAAAATTTATATATAGAATATCGTTTCCCTAAATTTTTTATATGTAAATAAAAATTAGAGAAAATTTTGACATATCAAAAGCTTTAAAAACTCAAAATTTTCGATGTGAAAAAATAAATTCTACATATCGAATATTTTATTTTTAAAATTTTTTATATATAAAAAAATTGAGAAAAAAATTACATTCTAAAAATTTTAAAAAAAAATTATATGTTAAAAAAATATAGAAGTGGGATAAAAAAAAGGCCAATTTTTTATATATAATTTTTGTATTTTGTACAAAGATATTTTTAGAAATTTATGTATAAAATGTGAAAGTAGGTCAAAATGTGGAAGTATATAATTCAGTTCTCTAAAGCTAAAGGCTATATTTTCTTGATTCACTATTTAGGAAAAATAATAATCTTTACTCACTTGAAAACAAAATGACTAAGAAAATGCATCAATAGAATAGATTTATGAAAGCAAAAGAAGTATAAGTATGACTATGTCAAAGGTGTGTGTATTTTTGAAGTGGAAAGAAAAGTATGCTTTTAATTTCAAAGGTATTAATAATGGAAGGCTGACTCAGAAACAAACATATCATATCCTGTGCTGTCTGTCACCCAACTAAGACCCACTCACAAATTATGCACTCACTCAACAACTAACACATTATATTAATATTAAATATTATACCAAATTTGGAAGCAGCATGAGCCAAACACTTCACAATAACGCGTTCATACTATTTATGCATATTTTTTGGTTTTCAGTTCAACATGTGGTCCCTCCTTTCATTGCTTCCGTACTCTTTCATATTTCCATTCCACTCTCCAATTTATTAATTAATATTAATTCATAAACTCATAAACGTCTTTAAATGTTATTTTATTTAACAAATATTGATATTTTTGGTGTAGACAACCTTCTAAGCTATTGATGAATAGACGAATTGGGTGATTCAAGAAACGTTCATCACATTACAACGTTATCAAGATTTAAATTTATCATTTTAATGAGATGAGATTAAAAGTGTTCCATCAATAAATTTGAGTTTATTTTTGGAAAGAATGGTGCGACTCATGGATAAGTTCAATTGATAGTAATTTGATCTCTCAAATGGTGGAGTGACAATGATATCTTCACGATTTTATCTTGGATAAAGGTAATAAAAGTTCTTGTAAAAATCTTTTTGTTTAATTTGGATAATTTTGGAAGAGGTCGTCAACTATAGAGAAGAAAGAAGGAAAATGCAATATGATACCATATAACAAGTAATTGTTTAATGAACTAAAAATTATTTTATTCAACTATTGAAATATATATATATATATATATATATATATATATATATATATATATATATATATATATATATATATATATATATATATATATATATATATATATATATATATAAATGCAACTTATAAAAAAAGAAAAAACAAATCAACCAAATCTTAAGATAAATCTAACCAAAAATTCAATAAAGCTTAACTCAATAATTACAACAATTTTTTAATAATGATTTTGTCGTATTTTATGATATAAATTTATAGAAGTTGAATATAAATTAACTTATGTATGAAAATATTGATGTAAACGTGATTCTTATAAATTACAGTTGTTTAAATAAGTTAGATTAAAATTACTTTTAAATGTTTAATTGTGTGAAATGAATTATAATTGCATTCAAAGTTAAATATTTCAATTCTATTAATGACAATATATAATTGTATAAAGATTAGTAGAAGGATTTAATTGACTCGTGGTAGTAAGAAAGTGTGCAATTCGAAAGGATTCTTTTTGTGGTTGTCAACATGAGTTCCATGTGGAGCCTATAATGAAGATGCTCCAATTCTTACTAATTAAAGGAAACTTTGTAGATTTTACATTTGGCTTATTAAGACACAAATGTTGTGCATTTTTTTCCACAAAGGAAATATATGTGCATGGAAACTCTTGTTCTCACGGTGACACCGCACGACAAACCAAAATTTAAAATAAAAAGCAAGGAAATATATATATAAAGAGAAATGTTTAAAATAATAGTTCATAATAATCATTCACCAAAATTCAAAAGTTTGTTTATTTTATAATTGACATTGAATAAAATGTAATAAATATTTACGTAAAATATGTAATATATATATATATATATATATATATATATATATATATATCAAAGAGCGGATAATAGGTTTTAAAATAAAAGAAAACATGGTAAGTTAAATTTTCCATAAGAGAGATAATGCTTTTTTTACCTTCCAATGTTAAAGAAGATATTTGATAATCCTGAGTTCAACTGTGAATTAAGGAAAGTTTAATTAATAATTATTGTACTAAATATTTGAAATTAAATTCTTTTAAATAATTTGTTTTTAATTAAAATTTATTAAACACTTGAATTTAATCACTTAGTCAAAGTTAAATGTGATTTTTAATCCTTGATTAAATGAGATATTTATAACATTATGAAATAATTATATGGATTATTTTATTTTTTTAGCTTAAAATCATTTTTTAATTTTTTTTTGTATTTCAAGAAATAAACATATAATTGTTAATATTTAATAGATTTTAGTTATTCACGACGTCCATTAATTATTTGAATATTTTTAATTAGATTTTTAAAATAAAAAGTTAAAGATTTATTATATTTTTAAATTAATAATTTATTCATAATTTATTATTAATCCTTTGAACTACTTTTTTTTAATTGAGTTCTTCAACTTTTAAATAGTTTATAATTATAATATAACTTTTTAAATAATTTACATTATATCGGTAAATTTACATGTAATTAAAAAATATTTAAAGGTTAAAAGAACTCATTATATAAGAATATTTTAGTTTAAAGATACAATATACAAATTATAGATATAACAAATTACAAAAAAGAAAAGTTTAAAAATATATTAAAAAATCTATAAGCTGAGGGATTTCGAAAGTAATTAAACCTATTTATCTACAAATTATTTAAAAATTATATTTTATTTTAAATTAATCTCTATACTTAAACTTTTTTTTAGCTTTCAATTGAGATATCTTTTACAACAACAAAAACTTACACTTTTTAGATTTACACTTTCCTTTGAGTCAAGGAAAAAAAAGATTTGTTTACTATTAATTTGATTTTTTCACTTTTAATAAATAAAAAGACGTAATTACCAATGAAGAAAGATTATAAAAGACTTAATTAAATCATTGTTTCAATTTTTTATTATAAAATAAATAAAAATTATTTTCAAATAATATAATCATTATAGTAGGTTTTAAATTATTTTTAAACATTATTCTACAACAAAACACTTGTCAAACTTGTGAATAAGCTAGTACTCAATAGAATTAGAATTTGTGTATAAGATAGTATTAATTTTGGCATTAAGAGTGAGAATGAGAACAATTAGGAAGAGAATAAAGAAGAGAAGGATAAGAAAAGAAGTGCAGAAACAATGACATGTGTTGTTAATGAAAACCACCCGTTGAGCCACCCTGAGGGGTATTATTGGAATCAACAGTGGGGTCCACGCAAACTTTGAAATTGATTTAAATTTGAATTTGAATCTGAATTTGAATTTCATTTACATTTACATTTACATTTAGGAAGATAGAGACATTAAGCAAACGCTGCTTATAGGTCCCACACCTTACCTTTGGCATTGAATAATTGACTTTGACCAAAGAGAAAGAGGAAGGAAGAAAAGTCACACTTTCCTATCTTCTTCCTTTACCTTTCTCTTCTCATACATACATGTTGTTGCTGTTCCTCTTCAGCTTACAATAAAAAGCCCTTCTCATCCATTCCTTACTCTCTCATCGTATTTCAATCGAGTTCTTCTCGATCTCTACTCTTACTTTCAACAACAACAATTAAACCTTATTTCATCCACTGTTACTATTTCATTTCTACAATTCTAAAGGTATGTTTTTTTTTCTTATAAAGTTGTGTTTTTTTTATTTTATTTTTATGTATGCGTTTGATCTTAGGTTGTGTTTTATGGTTTTGAGGAAAATATTTTGTGGGTCTGCTTCTGGGTAGGTCAAAGTTTCAAGCTTTTGTTTTAGGTTTAGGTTGTTACTTGTTTTTCCACCCTTTTTAGTACCGTTTTGTTAACTTTTTTTTTCCACCCTTTTAAGTTGTTGTCTTGGATAGTTGATAAATACTGTTATGGATCTATTTTCTAGGTAGTTGATTAGGGTTGTTATGTTAGATTATATATTGTTAGAAATGGGAGAAAAAGTTATGAGTTGTGGATTTTTGATTATTTTTCGTGTTTTGTGTTAATAGAGTGAAGTTTTTTATTGAGTGTGTGTTGGTTTATTCTGCAGGATTTAGAGCATGTGCAGTGGTTCCAAAAGTAAACTTTCTTCCTCAGACTACGGTATGGAGAATAAGCTTCAGAAGGGTATTCACAACTCCTCAATCTTGCTTGAATTATCTGCATCTGATGATTTTGAAGCTTTCAAAAGAGAAGTAGATGAGAAGGGTTTGGATGTAAATGAAGAAGGCTTTTGGTATGGTAGAAGAATTGGGTCAAAGAAGATGGGATCTGAAAAGAGGACTCCACTCATGATTGCTTCCTTGTTTGGAAGCACTGAGGTGCTCAAGTATATTATTTTGACAGGAAAGGTTGATGTCAACAGAGTTTGTGGTTCTGATATGGCCACTGCTCTTCATTGTGCTGTTGCTGGTGGTTCCGAATTCTCGCTTGAGATTGTTAAGCTCTTGCTTGATGCTGGTGCAGATGCTGATTGTCTTGATGCTAGTGGAAATAAACCGGTTGATCTGATTGTTCCTGCCTTTAATTATTTGTCAAAATCACGTAGGAAGGTGTTGGAGTTGTTTCTGAGAGGTGGTGTGTGTGATGAACTTGTCCTAGGAGAGATGGATGATCCTTTTTCGTTGAATGAAGGTTTGGAGAAAAAAGAAAAAGAAGGTGGTGATAAGAAAGAATATCCTATTGATATATCGTTGCCTGACATAAACAACGGTGTGTATGGATCGGACGAGTTTAGGATGTACAGTTTCAAGGTGAAGCCGTGCTCGAGGGCTTACTCTCATGATTGGACTGAGTGTCCTTTTGTTCATCCAGGTGAGAATGCAAGGAGGAGAGACCCAAAGAAATACCCTTACAGCTGTGTTCCCTGCCCCGAGTTTCGCAAAGGGTCCTGTCAGAAAGGAGATTCTTGTGAGTATGCACACGGTGTTTTCGAGTCATGGCTACATCCTGCCCAATATCGAACAAGGCTTTGCAAAGACGAGACTGGCTGCAATAGAAAAGTCTGCTTCTTTGCTCACAAACCCGAAGAGTTGCGCCCCGTGTATGCCTCCACAGGATCAGCTATGCCTTCCCCAAAATCTTATTCAGCTAGTGCAATTGACATGACATCGATGAGTCCGTTGGCTCTTAGTTCCTCATCTTTGCCTATGTCAACTGTTTCAACACCTCCCATGTCTCCCTTGGCAGCTTCATCATCTCCCAAGAGTGGAAACTTGTGGCAGAACAAACTAAACTTCACTCCACCATCATTGCAGCTCTCAGGTAGCCGCTTGAAGAGTGCTTTGAGTGCCAGGGATATGGATCTTGAGATGGAACTGCTCGGTCTGGACAGTCCTCGTCGTCAACAACAGCAACAACAGCAACAGCAACAACAATTGATTGAAGAGATTGCAAGAATCTCTTCTCCATCTTTCCGGAGCAAGGAATTCAACAGGATTGCTGATTTGAATCCAACAAACCTTGACGACCTGTTAGCATCTACTGATCCTTCTTTACTATCTCAACTACACGGACTCTCTATGCAACCTTCAACACCGACACAGATGCAATCATCTCCAAGTGCAATGCAGATGCGCCAGAACATGAACCACCTCCGTGCAAGTTATCCATCCAACATGCCTTCCTCTCCAGTGAGGAAACCCTCAGCATACGGGTTCGATTCATCAGCTGCTGTGGCAGCTGCAGTGATGAATTCCAGGTCAGCTGCCTTCGCAAAGCAGCGCAGCCAAAGTTTCATCGACCGTGGCGCAGCAACCAACCACCATATTGGGATGTCTTCGCCTTCCAACCCTTCTTGCAGGGTGTCCTCAGGCTTTTCCGATTGGAATTCTCCCACGGGGAAACTCGATTGGGGTGTAAATGGAGATGAGCTAAGCAAGCTGAGGAAATCTGCTTCTTTTGGGTTCAGAAACAATGGAGTAGCAGCAACTGCATCCCCAACAGCACATTCAGGACATGCTGAACCTGATGTCTCTTGGGTTAATTCATTGGTTAAGGATGTTCCTTCTGAGAATTCTGAGATGTATGGCGCCGAGAGGATGCGACAGCAGCAGCAGCAGCAGCAGCAATATGATCTGAGTAGAGAGATGCTTCCACCATGGATGGTGGAGCAGATGTATATAGAGCAAGAGCAGATGGTAGCATGAGTCAAATGCAGCCATGGCAAAACTTCTTGGTTATTCTGACAGTTTTTATTTATTTAATTATTTTATTTATTAATTTGAACTGTTACTACTATCCAACATTTACATATAGTATAATTAGGTCCAAAGAACAAAATTCATGTTAATCTTCCAGAGATTTGAAGAGTTCCAACTTCTAGATCAGGAAAGACTTGGAAAAACATTGGATGAAGCAACGGTGCTGAATTTTTTATTGTATTATATAATTTATTATTATTGCCCCTTTTCTCTGGTGGGTCAATGTATTTTCTTTAGCAAGAGAACAAAGTATTTGTCATCGATTAAGCAGTAAACTTTTTTTAATACATATTGTTGTGCCTCCAATATCAATGCCTATCCATTATTGTGAAAGTATTGTTGGTGTATCTAATTAATATTACTATTATTAATGTTTAATTGCAACCTTTGTGGTTATGATTAGGTTATAACTAATCATTTTCTTCAGAAGTCAGCATAATTTAAATGATTCTTATATTGTGACAGATATTGTTTTGCCCCCAATATCAATGCCTATCCATTATTGTGAGAAATTGTGGCATAATTTAAATTGAAAATGATACTTATAATGCGACGGACGAAGTTTTAAATAAGGTGGATTTTTTCATTAAAAAAATAAGGTGGATTTTTTCAAGGGCGACTTTTATTGGTGTTCCACAATTATTTTTATTAATTTTTTGACAAAACACATGATTATTTTATTATTATAAGTTGAAATTTTACTCGATCTAATATAGTGAACCTGGATCCCCTAAATTCGGTGTTCAGTGTATTATTTTGGGGAGAAATTAATTGTTGATTAAAATAAATTAATAAAAATTATTTGAATGAGAGGAAACATTTAGTTAAAATAAATTAATAAAAATTATTTGAATGAGAGGAAACATTTAGTTAAGTGAGAGATAAAAACAAAATCATCAAAAGATAAAAGAAATTCAAAAGTAGGGGATCTGATCCATATAATAGTGCACCATTCACAAGAAATTTTACTTGAGTGATTGGCACCGATCACATATTAAGAAAAAAAGTTAAGTATATTTTCTTATGTTTTTTGTATGTTTCTTAATATAAAATATACTTTTTGTAGTTACAATAAATTTTAAAAAATTATGAATTTAATAAAATAGTAATCGGTTAATTTAAGAGTCATACGAAAAATACTTTAAAAAAATGCATTAAAGTTTTGTCCAAATATTAACTAGAGCTCTATCTTTCCTCCATGACACACAATACGCCTGAAATGACAATGTCATACGAAAGAGCAATAGCTTTTCCTCACTGTCATCTTCCTCACACCTACACTTCCTTTTCATGTTGGTGTAGATTACACTGATGAAAATTCATTATTTCTCCGCATTGTGTAACTACATTTTTAAAGTGGTGATATGGTATGCATTACTATGTGGCCGTATAATTTTACATCGTGTATGTCATTAAACTCAGTTGATATTAGATGCAAAATATATTTCTTACATTTAATAACTTTTATACACTACAAAATCCCTTAATCCAATTGTATGTTATATCTTATTAACGATCATTTAAAAATAAAATACTCTTTTTTTTCAAAAAAAACATTGTAAACATTTATAGACATGTTCTTAATAATATATCAAATAATTCTAAAATTATACAAAGTCAACTTAAAGAGATTCAACAATTGAATTAATTAATTTTATATTTTGCAAAATTTTATTGAATGTGTTATACTAAACTTGAATAAACATGAATCTCGTCAACCTATAAAATGGACAAAAAAGTGTCACAAACTTATTAATGGACTGAAAAGTGTTAAGTGTTACTTTGTCAGTTTAGAGAACATGACTCTAAATACTTTAAATCATAACATTTTCTGCAATATGATGAATTCATAAAATTTGCATCTCAATAATTTACTCTAGTAAAACTATTAAAAATGAAATATGGCCATAGTTTGATCAACAAATATGATTGTTATAGTGTAATCCTTAGAAATACTATTGAAATTCTCGGTCCTATGCAGTTCTTGGTGATTTAAACAGATCCTAACATACCTTTACATGCTCAACTTATTGAGGCTGATATATACAAAATAATGTGCTGTACATAATAATATGACGATAACAATAAAATTACACTTTAACAGATAAAAAGTTACACTAACATGCGTACAGACGAAAAGGAATCAGAGCTACCTTTCAAAATGAGAGGCCAAAGTGTAGACAGAATTTCAACTGCTAAGGAGCACAGCAGAACCTGACGATGAATATAAGAAATCATGCAACCTTATAGCTGCCACCATTTACGATTTTCCATTCGTTTAGCAAGTTCACTTGCCATGGATGCAAAGTCTTGTGCACCGTTCTGCAACTCTTCAGTACGTTGGTTGAGCATCTAGTAAATAATAAAAGAAGAGATGATTAGATAGAAACACAATACAAACATTTTGGACGAAGTCGTTGACTGGTCATTTTCTGACAATACCTGGTTATTTACAGTAATATTTTTTCTCATTACAAAAAGATTTAGTTAATATTTAAGAACATAAAAGAGCTTTTATTGTTAAAGGGAGATAAAGTGGAAATGTGGAATTTATTAGGGATGGGTCATGACTTATGCAGTTTGATAAGTCAATAATTTATGGACTTCAATTGGACCTCAGATGAACACAAATCTGACATCTACTTACCTCATACATGACAAGTCTATTTCTAGAAACTTCTTTAAAGTGGATATTTGTCTTTTGGCGGTGAGGCTATATAATGTGTAAGGATAACATGCGAGTAATGAAGAATGGAATAGAATAGTAGTCAACCTCAAGTTTTTGTTGCCGCTCTACGAGCTTATCCCTTGCAAGTGCAGCTGCTGCTGAGGCATCCTGAAGCAAGTGACTAGGTTAACACATGTGAGCTAAAATGAGTAAAATACAGAATTTTCAATTCTAAATTTACCCCGGTCTTTCTGTATTTAGCCTTAATTTCTTCAGCTGTTCTAGCTTTAGGTTTTGAGTCGGTGGTTGACTCCTCAAGTAACTTCTGTCTGTCTGTTTCTTTTGCTTTTTCTGCAAGGCAAACATTGACTGTTCAAAATATCAAATACTTTTAGGAGAAAATAATAAAATAAAGACATACCTTTCTTGTCAATTATGATTTTCTGAGGAGATGTAAAGGCCAAAGGTTCATCAATATGGATTTCATCTGAGAGAGAATGATGTAAACACTCAAAATATAAAGAATAGCTGGCAGTAGAAGATGATAAGGATAGCTGGCAGTAGATGTTAAGGACAAACCTATGTCAAGCTCAAAAGCATCCTGCCCATATTCTGTGCCTGAAGAAGGCTTTAAGAAAGGAGGACTCGAGAAACATCGGTCTAAATTTTCCAAATAATTATTATGAACTGCTTGATCTGTATTGTGATCAGCTTTCCTCACTTTGAAGTTCTTGGCTATATTAAGAAAGATAGCAGGTGCTCCCTATGGCAAGAGAAGTTGAATCATGGATCCTGAAAATTAATGGGAGAAACAAAAGCACAACAAGCCAGAACAAACTGCACCTGTCTTTCATTTTGGTTTGGAGATAGGCTTGCAGTAACATCTACTGCAGCTGCAAGAACTTCATCATGAAGACAAGGAAAAGACTCTGGAATCCTGCAATATTTTGAAAGTTCCTGTTAGAGAAATCAAAACTCTAATTGTTAATAAGATTACATATATAATTTTATCACATTTTTTTGTAGAGGCTTATCATATTCAGCAACCCCCTGTGGGTTGTCCCGGCCTTTCTTTAAATTTGATTTGATTGTTTTTATGTCATAAGAAGCTGTGTTATGTTGAAATAATTTTATCCAATACTTATGAATATGAAAGATAGTGATCTAAGTTATAGGGTTAAGATTTGGTGGCTAAATAAAAGACATGTGTTCCATAGAACGAAGGAACCAGAAAGTTACCAGAGCTCATTTTCACATGTCAACAGTAACAAGAAAGCAGCTTCATTCCCATTGACCTATAAAACAAGGTAGCACATGTATGATTACAAAACCAAAAGCAATAGGAACTCCCCTTAGTACAAGTAGAAATAACACATTGTGTTTCAAACTTTGATCTGTTAACTGGTACAAAAGGTAGTTATTTCAGATCATTGTTAAACTTGAAAGAATATCATAAAGAAGGAAAGAGATTAAAATGGAACATTTTTCCATCAGTGTTTCAATATGAAAGTTCAGTTTCTAAATTTCTTTCCCGATTAACTGTTAGAAAATGTTTATGCGAAATATATATGAGACTAGTAATATGTACTGGTCTCGCAATACTTGAGATTTGTAAAGTAACATATCAAGCTAAAAGACCGATCAAATAAGTTTTGGCAACATATACTAACAAAATAAATTTATTTGAAGAGCAAGAAAATATTCAGACCAGAATTATTTGTCCATTTGATGAGGAACATATTGTCTTCTCCATGTCGGTCTTCATGTTCCATCTTAGGATCGAAATTAAAGAGATTTCTCCCAAGACTTCCAGAGTTGGTAAGGACCTGCTCAAAGGGACATTAAATCCATCAAAATCTTGTCAAGAAAACTGGGAAGGGGAAATATAGTGAAGTAGACCGTGACATCCTGGAAAGCTAATATGACACAGAAACAACAGCAAATAACACTAAAACAACCGTTACAGATTCAAAGAAAAAAGGGCATGATTTCTCTAATTCTCTATAAACAACCAGGAATAAAATTATTATATATTTCTGATGCAGCAAGCCTGGGACTTTAACATTGGGAAGAGGGAGAGTACAAGTTCCAGTCAAGATTATAATATAAACTAGTGAACCTCCATAAATAATATATAGTGCTAATTATTTGGAGGATGGTACTTTAGGTTTATAAAGGCATGTCTCAGAATTTGATTATTATTTATTAATAATTTTTTATAGCCAAATGTTAGTTGTTTGGATCCAAGATTTGAATCATGGATCTCCTTCTCAAACTCCTTCGAATGTCTCAGCTCAATCATTTGATCAAGTTATGCCTTGGAGACCTCTTTGCTTTACTTTTGAGATGAGGGGTTTAGAGTAAAGAGTGTAAGCTCAACTCATTCTCATAACAAAGTAAAACGAGCAAGTTCAATACTATCTTCCAAAATATGATTTTTCTATGGTAGTAGTAGTTTCAACTTTGACTTATGTATTTTTAGATTGAATGTTAGCTCGCATTCCATGATCATTCTTTTGAAGTGAGTGGGATTGCAGTTTTTCAGCAGATAGTTTAAAGGTACCATCTGAAAAAACACAATGCCACAAGTAGTTAAATTATTGACTGATTATAATATCTAGTTTCCTTAACCCAAATATTTGCCCATAATGTGCATTGAAATTGCATTTGTCTTTACTTTTGGTTTCATTGTCCTATTACAAACCGTATTCCCTGTTTCAGTATCTATTGCAACTAAGTGTGCATCCCTTGTCATAATGGATTGAACCTTTTCTTGATTTATGCATGACTTGAAGACTGTTATAATGTGTAAGAGCATTCAGTCTTATAAGCATTTCACCTTAATTCAATGTCTCCAGTTTGGTACAGAACAACCAGAACACATTCTTTATCATCTTTTTTAAAGATAGTAGTCCAGCAGCATTGTTGTATAAGGTTCACCTTCCGTAAGTACTTATTACTACCCTGTAGCAAGGTAATTTTATTAATCGGTATAAAGGAATAAAGAAAAGATCTGAGGAATAATGGACATGAAGAATGCTACCTCAATCACAAAATTTAAAGAGTGTAAGCTCAATTCACTCTCATAACAAAGTAACAGGAGTGAGTTCAATGCTATCTGCCCAAAATATGAATTTTCTATGGTAGTAGTTTCATCTTTAACTTGTGTATTTTCAGATTGAATGTTTGCTTGCATTCCAGAATCATTCTTCTGAGGCGAGTGGGATTGCAGTTTTTCAGCAGATAGTTCAGAAGTACTATCTGAAAAAACACAGCACAATAAATAATTAAATTATTGACTGATTATAATACCTAGTTTCCTTAACCCAAATACTTGCCTATAAGGTGCAATGAAATTGCATTTGACTTTACTTTTGGGCTCATTGTCCTATTACAAACCACATTCCCTGTTTCAGTATCTACTGCAACAAATTGTGCATCCCTTGTCATAACGAAGAGTAACCCCTTCCTAGAGTTGTCAGAAATATCAGACACCGATTCCTGTGGAATGTTTAAGCTAGAAGCGTCTGAAAATTTTGCATTTAGAGAAACTACTGCTGAATATGTGTCAGATTCAGTACTTGTAAGAAACAGAATTGATGATGTACTGATATCAAGCATGGCCACCTGCAAAGTGGATTAAAAAGGATATAAGTTGGAATGCTAATTTAAATTGCCATTCAACAACTCAATCAACAACTAAAACATTTCCGTCAAAAAGTAAAGGTATTAATGGAAGATCTCACCTGCCCATGTTCATATCCAACAGCAAGCTTCCCTCCAAGATTTGCAAACTGTAGCCCACATACAGCAGAATTTTGAAGTGAAAACACTGCTTTGCAATGTGGCCCATTCCCTTGATTAACATTATGAACTGTCTCATAACATAAGAACAGATTAAAATCACATATTAGAAAGATCAAATCATATTTTAGCATAAAGGGATTCATGAAAAGTAACTTAAGCCATTGTCAATAAAATTATTTTACATTTTTTATTGATTATTGATGAAGCATACAAGTATCTGCATCATGATTAGATGGTTACTTTTCACTTGTCTAGATTCCCATAACTCAACGGAAGCATTTGCCACAGAAAATATTGGATGATAGGCATGGGGTTGGGGAGTTGGGGTTGGCAGTAATTTCTTAAATCTTTTTATAGTAATTTTCATACCAATAAAATTATAATTAATTTAAGTAAATAAACCTATGATGTGATAGTAAGGGAAGACAGAGTTATAGCTAAAGATTCTGCCGTTCCATCATTACATACCAACCAGATGCACAAGCATCTTATACAGAACTTTAGCCTTCCAAAAAGTTGTGAAAGCTGATTTTTTTTATGTTATCTACAAGATCCTATATTCATATCTGAAAAAATGATGGAGGACAAGTGCTTCGGAAGAAAATCTTTATTTATCACAATTCACATATTAATATGCAAGCTACTAGTTTTAAACGTTTAGGTTGTGGTGAAACCTTCAAATAAATCTAAGACGAAAACTCCTCCCACCCCCAATCATTAATTGAAAAAATTCTAAGTTTGAGACACCCCTTTAACATTGTTTCTGATTTTCGCAGCCAAATTTTCTTGAGCAGATTATAATAAATCTTACTTGACACTTGAAACAAATAAAGAGAGATTCTGTTTGCAATTCAAATAGAAAAGAAAATGAAGAAAGAAAACTCAACCTTCAGTTCCATTTTCTGTCACGAAATTCAAAGTTGTGTCATCTGAACTCCTTATTAGCCCATATAGACGAACCTACATACTATCACATGTTAAAATTAAGACCTTTTTGAATGAGAAGTAAATGATATACTACATCACAATACTAATATCTTACAACGCCACTTTCATCGCCAACAGCCAGATGTAGAGTGTCAGGAAAAAATTCCAATGCTGACACTGGCGAACTTGCAGTGCCCATTTTAACATCATTTACCTGCCAATATCATAATTGAGTTCTTCAATATGAGTTCTGATTAGTATATAAGAGCAACATCGGAGGAGGGGGGGAGACCACTAGTTAAAATTTGTATAGCATGCTAATGGCTAACCTCAGATTTTATGTTGTAAACAAGTGACAAAGCAGGATATGAAGCATCCCATATCCTAACAGATCCATCTTGGTAACCTGCTATGTATATTTGAATGATAAGATGGTCTTCCTTGAAAAGCTGGCCTGGAACACCACCAATCAAAGGCCACTTTATCTCTTCACTTCTCTGATTTTGTCCTGAATGCTGCTTTGCAGCTACAATAATCTACAAGGTACCATTTCCCATTATTTTCGAGCAACAACTGGTACTTTTTAATAATCTTTTTAAAAAAAATATCTGTACTGCAAAAGTAACACCTATGTAACAGTTACCATAGGGATAACAGCTAGCCATAGAAAAAAAAGACTTCAAAGTCCAAACCTATAAGTAATAAATATTAATTATGTGCTACCTCAGACAGGGCCCTAAATGACTTCACATCTCGGCATACAACATCAAGCCTTGCTGTTGTCATCTGCGGTTCAAGAGTGGGAACGACGATGGGATATTGCATTATGGGAGAAGAAGTCTTCTTGTGTTGTTGAGACATCAAAGAGGATAAACAATTATTGTCGTACAGATCCAGTTGTCCAGGATTTGTCAATACAAGTAGCATATTACAAGCTTCCTCTGTATGGCAATCACTAGACAACAAAACCATATCAGCAAAAGAACCACGAAGTGCAACATCAATGCGGCCAGTGCACTTGAGATTTTCTATCCCACAAGACCAATCAATGCTCAAAACCTGTAAACATGAAAAAAGACATATTATAGTGGCACATTATCTATCTACCTGAGTTGAAGTTATGAAAACTTACCAGGCCATTGATACAGCAAATTTTATATCTTAGATAATTATCTAATTGAAGCCATAATCAGTTCCAACAAATTATTTATTCTCCAATAAAAATAATAATTAAGTAACAATGCACGGAGAGGATGTACAATGTTTTCTCAACAAGTACATATGATCTGTTTTCTTCTTTCATAACAAGTCAAAAATACAACTCCATTTGGATGACGGGATGAACATCAAGTGTATATAACAAAATCAAAGTACCAAGAGAAAAAAGAAGCATAGACTAATTACTAATTTTATAGTACTCATGTAGGACCATTTGCTTGCTTTTAATATATTAGTTTTGGTTTTTCCTGCAGGAATTGGCCAACATTCTAATCCAATAATGGAAGGGCTAAAATTGAACATTTTTGAACAAGGGAGCCTAGTAAACCAGTAACCTTTTCCGGAAATGAACCTGGATCCCTACGCATATTTCTTCTATCATCTTCAACCTCCAGGAAAAAACTCTTCTAATACCAAGGGACATCTTACACAAAATGTTCACATTACTCTTATCCCACTGAAAAGAAGACTTTTGCTTCAGGCTGATTTCCTCTTTCATCTAAAATTCCTCTTAAACATTCAGAAGACAGCCTGTTGTGGGAAGATTTTGTGACAGTTTGAATTTGTGGCTCTCATTATTATGACCAAGAAAAAGGAAAATTATTCTCATCTATGCATAATCTCCTGGAAATGTTAATATTATGATACATGTCATGATGTTTTTAGTTATTACTATAACTATTAAAATATCATGATCAAAATAGCTATTATGTGTATGAAGCTTACTGTCAGAACTTCATCAGACCCAATTTCATCACCACCGTAGACAAAAAGCTCACCACCACTGCTATTCAAAGGTCCATTGGCACGCCAGTGTAGAACAATAATAGGAAGCCTTCTATCTGCAGATGATAATTGAAGCTTGACAACATTATTTGACATTTTTTTATCTTCTTGATCTATTGGAGAGTCAGCCGTTGATAAATCCCACAACATTATATCACCATCTACATAACCAACGACGACAACAGATCCATCTTTAGATGCCCAAGAAACAGAGCTTATCTCCTTATCTTCTTCAAGTTCTAATTTATCATCAGAATGTTCATCCTTAGGATCACTTGAATAACAAGCCACTTTCTTTGTCTTCAATTCGATGTTCATGTGGCCTCTGGTGAGAACAATTCGATCTTCTGAAGCATCCCAGAGTACCATCATACCATTCTCATATGCGACCAACAGTCTACAAAATGATTATTTCAATTAAATCAACAAAAAACAGTAATAAAGGACACATATCATACAAAAGCTCAGCAACTACTTGGTTTCAAAAAATTCTTTTGTTTTCATTTTTAATCACAAAAATATAACCTCGTTTTACTTTGTTGATACAAAACTTTGAAAATTGGAAATAAAGTAAAAACAATGTGACATTTTCTTTAATTAAAGTTGAAAACACACACACCCTTAGTACTTCTAGGGTTATGGAAACAGTTTATTTGCATAATATGTATAATAGTGCAACTTTGATATTTATTCTTGGATATTAAACAAGTCATAAATTAATTGTCATGATCTCCATGTCTTAACTACAAATGTTTAGCATAAATCTACAATAGAACAAAAGTAGACATTGGATTGGATGGTTTAATTTACACAGTAATATGTAAACCATCTAGGGGCAAGACAGTCGAGTTTATTATATGGTGTTACAGATAAAAATTTCAATGTAAAAATTTAGATGAATATCCAATAAAATTTTCAAACCCTGATCCCACAGGATTATGCCAAACTAGCGTTTGCCGTGTAGAATTATTCTATACAAATATCACAACCTTACAAGGGCTTTCCAAATTGGCTGTCCAACCATAACACTAAAAGTCTGGCTTCTCATTTAAATTTACAAGAAAAAAAGAATGGAATAGCATACCATGTATGTTAGCCCATTTAACCGATTTATATTTTGGCTGTCCAACCCTAAAACTAAAATTCTGGTTTCTTATTTAATTTAATAAGAAAAAAAGTTTGGAATAATATGACTTGTATGTTAATCAATTTAACCAATTTATATCTTGACAAATTACAATCTCCTCATTAGGTTTAGCTTTTATTTTTTTTAATCCAAATAATTTTGACTTCATTGCACTTTTGATCTCTCTAATTTTGATCACATGCTATGTTTTCTTTTCTGCCAAAAATCCTTAGGAAAGACCAACTAGCTTAGCCATGGAGATCCAAAATTAATTAAAATCAATGCCTAAGTTTCTTCATATATTAATAGGAAATCAATAAGAAAACTGTCAAGTTTGTTCTTATCTTGCCTCTTCCCATCAGAACAAGGTTGAAGGAGAACTCTGACAACTGAAACATGATCAAGTGACATTCCAACTGCTTCTGCAACAGTGGGCAACATTTGAATCAAGATAGATGTTAAACTTGGAGAAACTATTTGATTTCTCAAAGTTAAAGAAAAAAAAACTAGATATGGACAATTTTCTTATGTCACATATATCTTGTAGAGCTGTAGGAACTTATTTTACATTTATGGTATGCCATTATTCTGACAAAAATCTTTTCTAGTATGGACATTTATTGAACATGATCACAAGTTTTCATAAATTAATTAGTAAAAATCTATTGCAATTTACAGAGCACTAATATGGTGCATGAAAATAAGTAATTAAATAGAAATTTAGAATATTTATTTTTACACAAATTCAGGAGTAATTATAATCCTGAACTTATAACCTCTCTGGATGCCACACATCACTCATGTCGAGAAAGTTGAAGATGTTAGAATTCAAAGTATTATTTTATATTCCTTGATTGTACAACTTTCTAGGTTCATTGGTAGAACTCTTAGTCAAATACAAGTTCCTAGTATTTGAATGTAATTATTGTAATCTTATTATAAATAGAAGATATGTGATCTTGTTTGAGACACACAAGAAACACATAAATTTACTTATATTTTTACATAGTATCAGAGCAGCTTTTGATTATGTGACCTGTCTTTATGCTTCACTACCGTTGTCGGCGGCGATTTTTGCCGCCGGCAGCACCACCTTTCAATCTTTTAATTTTTTGCAACAAACAGTTGTCCATCATCGTCAACTCTGGCGGCCCTTCCCCTATCTTCTCTGCATTTTTAAGTTGCGCCATAACCAGCGTGTTTCCATAGTTTTGTGCCAACACTGTTACTGTTGTGCCAACACCAGCTGCACCTTTTCCAGTGCGACTCACTGCCTAAAACCACCAGAGACCGTTGCGCAAAAAATCCTTCGGCGAGCACGACAGTGCTTTCCCGTCGCCAACAACCACCACATGCGCCTCCACCTCTTGGCGAACCCGATGGAAACGACTTGTACCATGCTCCGTAATAATGTCCCTCCTCGTCTTTGGGGAGATGCAATTCTCACGACTTGCTACTTAATCAACTGCATGCCTTCCTCTGTACTTGAAAACAAAGTACCACATTTTATTCTGTTTCCTCAACAACATCTTTATACTCTACCACTCTGCATCTTCAGGTGCACATGTTTTGTTCATGACCTGACTTCAGGGAAAGATAAGTTGGCTACAAAATCCCTTAAGTGTCTTTTTCTCGGCTACTCTCATATGCAGAAAGGTTATCGATGCTATTCCCCAGATCTTCGACGGTACTTTGTTTCTGCCGATGTCAGTTTCTTTGAGACTCGCTCTCTCTTTCTCTCTATTGCAGAAGAGTTCAATGATTTTGGTCAATCACAATCTTTCTCTCTAGAGGTCCTTAATCTCCCCGTTGACCCACCCATATATTTATTCTCACCCGTCTCTAGCACCACCCTACGCACCTACCAACGGAGACCCCGTCCACCACCCGCTCCTCAAGACTCATCTTATGCTCTAACTAACTCTCACCCTCTGCATCTATACAACAAAGCTACTCATTGCTCTGCGTAAAGTTAACATATCATCTCGAAATTCTAATCCTATTTATGCTTGTCATTTGAATTATAATCAATTATCTACATCCTATTATGCTTTTGTGGCTTCCTTGGATTTTGTGTCTATTCGAAAAAATACAGGTGAAGCTATGTCTAATCTTGGCCGGCGACAGGCAATGATAGATGAAATGATTGCTTTGCACTCCAATGGAACATAGGATTTGGTACCTTTACCTGAAAGCTGAAAGCAAAACCACAGTGGGGTGTCGCTGGGGGTATACAGGAAAAGTTGGGTCTGATGGAAAGATTGATCGCTTAAAAGCTCGTCTTGTGGGAAAAGGATACACACAAATCTTCGGCCTTGACTATGGGGATACCTTTTCTCCATTGCCAAAATCGCATCCATCCGACTTTTTCTTGCCATAGCTACTATTCATCACTGGCCTCTCCATCAATTAGACATAAAAAATGTCTTCCTGCATGATGAGTTACGAGAGGAGGTGTATATGGCATAACCACCAGGCTTCACTGTTAGAAGTACCTTTCACTTGGAACGTCGATTACGTCGATCTCTATATAGCCTGAAACAATCTCACCATGATTTGTTTGAGAGGTTTAGCCTCGTGCTCCAAGAGTGTGGTATAACTACATGTGAAGCTGATTACTCTGTTTTCTTCTTGCACTCTTCACCAACCACTTACATTTACTTGCTTATCTATGTTGATGACATCATCACACGTAACGACTAGGTTGACATTCATCAGCTCAAACAATATTTGTCTCAACTTTCAAATCAAAGATTTGGGACCACTAAAATATTTTTTGAGGATTGAGGTTGCTCAGTCTAAAACAAGTATAGCAATTACTCAGTAGAAATATGTCTTTGATATACTTGAAGAAACATGCATGCTTGATTGGCGCCCGCGTGATACTCTTATGGATCTCAATGTCAAGCTCCTATCAGGTCAGGGGGAGCCATTGCAAGACCCTAGTAGATATCGACGACTTGTTGGCAAACTTAATTATCTTACGGTAACTAGACCTGATATTACATTTGTTGTAAGTGTAGTCAGTCAATTCTAAATGCTCCATGTGATGGTCACTGGAATGTTGTGATTCATATTCTTATGTATAATAAGAATGCACCAGAAAAAGGGTTACTTTATGAAGACAATGGTAACACTGAAGTTGTTGGCTACTCTGATGCTGATGGGCAGAGTCACCGTTAGATAGAAGATCCACTTATGGGTATTGTGTCCTTGGTTGGAGGTAATTTAATATCTTGGTGAAGCAAGAAGCAAAACATAGTCGCAAGATCGAGTGCAGAATGGTTGCAACGGTTTGTGAACTTACATGGCTAAAACAGTTACTCAAGCAAATCAAATTAGGAGATGCCAACGTAATGAAACTAATTTGTGATAACCAAGTTGCAGTTCATATTGTTTCCAATCCAATCTTCCATGAGAGAACAAAGCACATAGAGATTGCCTGTCATTTTGTAAGAGACGGTTCTTTCCGGAGAAATCACAACTAATTTTGTTGGTTCAAATGATCAATTGGCTGACATATTCACAAAGTCACTTAGGGGTCCTCGAATTGAATCTATATGTAACAAGCTTGGTGCATATGATATGTATGCTCTAGCTTGATAAGGAGTGTTAGAATTCAAAGTATAATTTTATTATTCCTTGACTCTACAACTTCCTAGGTTCATTGGTAGAACTCTTAGTCAAATACAAGTTCCTAATATTTGAATGTAATTATTGTAACCTCATTATAAATAGAAGATGTGTGATCTTGTTTGAGACACACAAGAAACAACTCATATTTTTACAAGACATTAAACAAGACAAGCAATAGCTACACTTCTCTAATCCACAAACATGAGGTCATTTCAAAATTTGTGGTTAGAACGTTACTATCTATCAGGCATCAAAAGAAAACTTCCTTACACCTTAATGAAAGATTTGGATGAGAAAGTATCTCACCCCATACCAAACTCAAGCCAAAGGAAAATGTCAATACTCATTAAACCAACCATTTTGGCCGGTACAAAATCAAAAGTCCTGTTTCCAACTCAAATATAGTATAAATGAGCTATAAGAATGAGTACTTACCTGATATAACATTTGTGGGGACATAATAAGGTAAAATTTTAACTTTTCTGTCTTGCGAATCAAACTTTAACAAATACACTAACCCATGCTCAGTTCCAACTAACCTGGATCACATCAACAGGGCAAAATGTTATACTCATTTGTAAAGATTTCATTTGAAAGAGTGGATTGTAATGCAGATTCTAAATCATTTGAACAAGTACTTTACATGTAACTGGTGCCGAAAATAATAGAGAAAGAAGTTATGATGGATTCCCATTGCAAAGCAGAAGCAATTTGCCTGTTTCTCAAATCCCAAACCTGCCATTATCATAAACATATTGAACTGCTAAGTAAATGAAACATAGGAAAGGAAGAGAGATGTGTGTGCGTGTGAGAGAGAGAGAGAGAGAGATAACATAAAGTTAAAGATATTAAAACACAATCCAAGGTAAGATTCTAAGAAAGCTGTTGAATACCAAAATGAAAGAAAAAATCACAGGCACATACTGAGAGTGTCTGGTCATAGAAAGTTTAAAAGAACTTTAATAGCTTTATAATGTACCTGAACTTCATTATCACTTGAAACGCTAGCAAGAAAACCTTGATTTTCCAAGAACTGTGAGAAATATGTAAAAAGGTAAGATTGCATACATGAAATTCTTCAAAAACATTTCATTTTGACATCTAGAGTTCAATAAATGTATACCGTTAGATCAATAAACATGCATGAAGATACACAAACACACAGACACAGACACTACCACATTCACATATCACCATATAAATGTGGATGCCAGAGATTGCACACACTCAAAGAACAAACAAAAAACCTTATTGGGGAAACAATCAATATAAGATTGAATGACTGATAGACATTACACCTTAGATCAAGTTTCAACATGGATCCAGAATTGCAAACCTCTAAATTCTTGAAGGATGTTTGCTTAGGAGAGATCATAATCCCTTCAATATTGTCACCACCAAATACTTTTATCCTACCATCACTACAAGAGTGAAGAAAATGCAAAAGTCAATTCCTAAAGCCACTAACAATCTAAGTAAGAATTAACCGTTCTCTCATATCTAAGCTATTCAATCATCACAAAAAAGGAACAATGAAACTTTCTAAAAAACACGCACGCTCGCGCATTTAATGAAGCTAATAAAAATACAGTTTTAAAGGGAAAAAAGCTCCTTATATTAGTAACAAAAAAAGAGTACTTAATATTATCAGCTAGTTCCAAGAACATTAAACTCATTTATACTGCACAAAACATGTATCAATAATAACATAACGACTAATATAGTAACATTGTTAAATGATGTATCAATATACCTGACCAAACTTAAAATAGATAGTTATCTGAATGATGTATATTTCACTTCGGTATCAATGGAAATGTGAGTTTCCAAAAAAGAACAACAACAAATATGGACAGAAATAAAAAAAACGCGATGTTTCCAACACAAGGCCAATAACAAGCAATTAATAACTCACAGTGTTCCCACTGCCAAAAGACGTTGAACGCGATCAAACGCAAGGATAGTCGCAGTCGATGGAACTCCATAGTGAAGAACTACTCGCGGATTAAAATTCACCGAGGAATTACTACTTTTCACCACGTTCTGTTGCTCAACGTCGCGCTAAATGTTCAGAAACAAAAATTAGTATCAGAACTCGTAAACTATATGAAAACACTTGATAAAAAAGCTATAAAAAAATATCGTTCCGTAACATTATCATTCTTACAACTCGTATATTCATATGAAAACTCACATCTTAACTCTTCAATAAAAATGAACAAAAAAATATTAAATTAAAAATAAATAAATAAAACGTTCCGTAACATTTGATCGATGAACAACATTGATAACTAACTACAAGAAAAATTCGAACAATTTAGAATCTGTAACGATATAGCATTTAGTTGTGGAAAAATTGAACACGTACCTGGGGAGATTGTTGCGGTGATGATTTCTGAAATAATCTAGAAAACATTGTTGATGAAGATGAAGATGAAGATGATGATCAATTCGATAGAGTTTTTAGCTTTTTGGAGTTTGTTTCCTCTTTTGGAGAAATTTTGTATTCCGATTTTCTGTTTCTTTGAACTTCAGGTACCGTGTGAATCATCAGTATGATGCGTCATGCACGAACGTTCCTTCTGATTTGCTTATTGAAACGAACGGTGATGCAAGGCCTAAAGTGTGGGCTACTTGGCCTGCTTGGTTTTGTTCCAGGCTTCACTGGAGCTTTTGAATCGGGGGTTGCTTTTTGCCCCGCGATTTTTTCTCGTACACCAATTTCTCTATCATCATTTTGTTAAATAATTTTCTGATTATCTTTTTTATACATTTTAGAAGTTTAAGGAGTTTCAGATTGTTAAAATTAAACTATAAATTAGTTTATTAGGGAAAAGATAGTTGGTGGTTGAAAAAGTTTACCGAGTAACTAATATTTTATAGTTGAGAATTAGTTGATTAAATTAAAATAATTTGATAAATTTAAGTGTTATAATTAAAATGACACGAAACTATGTATTTATAAGTTAAATAATTGAAAGTAAATTGTAATTTATAAATAAATGAAATATAATTTTTTATTTATTTAGATCTACATGTCAATTTATTTCGTCTCCTTTGTGTAATAGATTAGACATAATGGAGTGGTAATGAATTCAAACAATTTTTCTTAACTATCCCTTTTAAAAAAAAATAAAAAACAAACTTTTGAATTCACCCTCTTCTTCCAACTATATACACTAATACGTAACAACAACAAAACTATTTACTAATATATCAATATACCATTTTTTATTTTTTTTAAATAGAGAAGTGGCATCCCAATTTTCTAAAGAAATTGATATTTTTATATATAAATTTTTTATAATGTGTAGTTGATAGTCGCATCATTGGTGAAGGATGCAACCACCTACACCTAATTATTTTATTTTCTTTTTATTGTTTTATAAAAAAACTTAGATATAATAAACAATTAATTAGAAATATTAATTAATAATAAATAATTTAGAAATATTAATTAATAATAAATAATAATAGATAGACTAAAATTAGTAATAAAAAAATTACAATCAAATTGTATCTTGAGTAAATTTGTGAATAACATTTTGATAAATTTTTTACTATTATAAATATTCGATACAATCTAAGTTTTTTATATTTTTTTTTAATATTTATTTCATTTTTAATACAAATACTATTAATATTCGATACAATCTAAGTTTTTTTTATATTTTTTTCTTAATATTTATTTCATTTTTAATACAAATATTATTTAGACGACTCTTAAATTTTTTTATTTTAGAATTGTAATACAATACATGGTCTTTGTATCATTATACATAAAAGATTTTAAGTCATTGAATCATCTTTTTCCTTCATAAATAGGTTTACGTTAACTAAGAATTAATTTTTTTTGTCTATTTTTCAAAACAAAAAATCAATTAATCTTTATATATAAAAATTCTTAATTTATTGAAGAAAAAATTTCTCTCTCTAATTAGGCATAAATTTGAAATTAATTTTTTATCTATTTAAAAAAAATCAATTAATGGTTAAGTTTGGATATTGAAATATGTAAATTTGTGATATTGAATTAAATATACATTAATTCATAAATACATTAATAACTGTTCGTTTTTCTTCCAAAACTCTTTGATCATTTATTTTTCTTCAATATTTATCTCACGATAATAATAGCTTCTCGATCGAAAAAAACAAAAACTCTCGTTCATGTAATTGAAAAATTATACATGTTTACGTTTTCCATTTATGTAGTTTACTGAGCTACGTCTTTTTACTATTGTAAAAAAAAAAAGCTACTCTTTTTATTTTAAATTTTAATTAACTTTCTATTGATTTTTGTAATTTTTCTTTTACGTCATATTATGTTCAAAGTATTTGCTCTTGGGTATTATATCATGTTTATATAGAAAAATGAATGCAATATAGTAGTATTAGAAATGAGGTGTTTATTGCTGTAAAATAAATTTTGAAGGTACGTAGTACTTTTGTTATGGCTAAAATCTTTAATGTTTTGTTCAAACTACACGTTTTATAATCCACAATCTTCTTTTTGTCCACAATGATGGTTGAACAATCAAGGGAGGATTACATGGGATATGAACATGAACATGTTATATTAATAAATGTGTCAAAAAGAGGATTGCACGAATATGTTATACATGTGTCTTATTTTTTATGTTATCAGACAATTTCTCTTACTGCATTGAGTAACTTCACGAAAGTATCAATCTTATGCAAATCTATCAAACATCAAATATAATTTTTTGCTAAACAAATATTACTCATAAACAATAATATACTCGTGCATCGCACGGATTCTAATATTGAATAAATATCATTTATTAAATACTATTGTGAACTATTTATTTGTTGTAGACGTTAAGTATAATACCAAACATTAAAATTAATTACTTGAACAAAAATTATATATAAGATAAAACACTTAGTTTTAATTTTTAACAGATCTCATTTGTAGACTATTAGATATCTACAACTAACACTTAGTTTACATTGAAGTCTAACAAATGATATTAGCTTCATATCATATGAATGTGATATGATGTATAATAATCTTGAAATGGAGATACTGAATAATAGTCTTCTGGATATTACTAGCATTATAATTGAAATAAACCTTAACAATAAAGTGTCTAAAATATATAAATTGTGTCAATAATCAATTATAATAAAAGATATTGTTTAAATATTATTAACAATTTATTCAATCTATATAATTTTATTTTATTTATCATTATTATTAAATTTTATTATTAATCATTTATTTATTATTATTTTATTTTTTATTAAATAATATAAAAATCATATATATAGATTAGAAGTTTAAAAAAATGCAAAAACAATTATGTGTTAAGGGAAGGTCGTGATGCAACTTTCCCTTTTGTTTCATAAAAAAATGGTATTTCGGTTTAGTTTAAATAAAAAATGGTAAATTGAATCTATTTTTAAAGAAAAGGATATTGTAAAATAGTCTCAAAATTTTAACTTACTCTAAAAGATAGGTCATACGTACATCAGAGAAGGGGGTGTAGTATGGAAAACACATTTTCCCCACAAAAGGACTGAAGACTGCCACTAGCCCACTACGTAACCTATAAAGCCAATATATAAACCATCACTTAGTTGGAAATTGGCAGGTCAATCCACATGTATCTATGATCTAGTATATGAGATTATGTCATATTTTATATAATATATAATAGTATAATTTTTTTTAAAAAGCCCTAAAACAATTAAATTATAACAAACACCGGTCATTATTTGAGTGGTGTAGTCTTTTCGTAAAATGAAATGAAGTGGACTTTCAAATTAACAAATTTTTAGATTTTAAAAAAAAAAATACTACATCTTAAAAATAAACTAAAAATAAATAATAGATATAAAATTGACTCAATAAATTTAAAAATATAAAGAGAAATTTAAGTTAAGACTCAATGTTAACAATACTAAAATTATATGTCTTTGAAGTTTAATTAATTTTCATAATATTAAAATAATACCATAAGTGAATTAAATTTATCCTAAAAGACTTGAATATTTAATATTATTATAATAATATCAATTAAATTAAATATTAAGTTTGAAGTCTAAGTCAGCAACTTTACCTACAGTCCATAGGCCATTTTGAACTCAAATTTTTTCAAAATAAGTAAAGTTGTTTAAATTTTGCTAAACCTTGTTTAGTTTAATATTTTTAATTTTGTTACCTACATCTCTCATTTTTGCTAATTACACCCTTTAAATTTTTTATATAAAAATATTCAAAATATCTTTATTTATTTATTTATTATATTATTTAAACCATAATCTCTATTTCTATCTTCATCTTCAACCATAACCTTTCTTTTTATCTTCATCTTCTATCTCACACTCATATTCATTATTTTCTCTCACACCTCCTTATCATTCTTCCTCTATTTTCAACATCTTCAATCATCTTCATTGGCTCCCATTTACATAATGCTTATATCATCTTGTTCTTTTTTTGGTTCTTATTCTTCTTCTTATTTTTTACCATATTTAATTTTACCATATTTAATTTTACCATATTTAATTTGAGTTATATGATTGAAATTGGTTTTGGTTATACAAACCGAGTCTGCCTAGTAACATACGTGAACTGAGTTTGCGTACGTGAACTCAGTTTACCTAAAACCTACCTGAACTCAGCCTGCCCAAAAACATACGTGAACTGAGTTAACGTAGGTCCTGGGCAAACTAAATTCACGTATGCAATACGAGTTCACGTACACAAACTGAGTTAACATACGCAAACTCAGTTCACGTATGTTTTTAGGAAAACTAAGTTCACGTACGCAAACTCGGTTCACGTATGTTTCTTGGCAGACTGAGTTCACGTATGCAAACTGAATTCAAGTACGCAAATTCAATTTTTGGGCAAACTCGGTTTGCGTAATCAAAATCAGTTGACAAAAACGAGTTTCAGTTTTACTAAAATTAGTTTCAATCACTTAATCGTAACTAAATATTATTAAAAAAAACAAGAAGAAGAACAAGATGATGTAAATGGGAGCCAATAAATATGATTGACGTTGTTGAAAATGAAAAAAGAAAATATAAGGGGGTGTGAGAGAAAATAATGAATATGACTGCAAAGTAGAAGATGAAGAAAGAAATAGAAGTTATAGTTAAAGATGAAGATAAAAAAAAAGAGGTTATAATTTAAAGAATGTAATAAATAAGTAAGAGTGTTTTTGATATTTTATATTTAAAATAAATTTCAAGAGTGTGGTTGAAAAAAGGAAAGTGTGAGTAATAAAATTGTAATATATTTCTATGGCTTGTCATATCTATGAAGATTCTAAATAATAGTCAATTTTGTACTATTTACATCATTTAATTTTTCTCTCTTTTATGTTTGGTGAGGAATATACACAATAATAATTTTAAAAAATTTTATATATAAAAATAAATAAATAAATAAAAATTTGTTTGTGTGTTTATCTTTCTTCAAATATAAAAAAAAAAATCTAAATCAATTTTTTTTTGTTCTTTCTAAATCTAATTTTTTATTCAACCACATCATTATGTTTTTAAGGTATATACCACATCATTATTTAAGAATGCAAATCTGCAAAATAAATAACTTACTGAACAATGGTAACTACACTAATAATTGATTGTATTAAAATATAAATTTGTAAACCAAAATACTTCTTTATATGATGATGGATGGGCAACATTCAACAAATGAATGAATGAACGAAATTATTATAAATAAATATGAATCCTAATATGGCTTTATATTGTCTTCCAATACAGACATTATTCATTTAATATATTATCTCATTTTGTCAGGCAATTGAACAAACAATGAACTATTAAATTAGGTAAAATAATATATAAAGAAAAAAAGAATGGCAGGCAAAGTGGAGGAAAGACAGACCTCGACATATAATATGATAAATGTTACTTGTACCAACATTTTTGTTCTCCGAGTTGTGGATCAATTCCATTTTTTTATTACTTTTTTTCTCTTTTCGAGTCTCACCGCGATAATTATAAATAGCTACTTATTTCATAAGGCCAATAATTTATAGTGTCAAAACTAGTAATAAACATAAATACCATTAAAGTAAACTTGTTAAGTATTTCAAGTAATGTTTTTATTATTATATAACATTCTTTTTTAGAGGTTACATCTAGCCTTTCAATTTATAGTTGATAAAGTATATTTTTTGCTTGTTTTTATTGTCGTTGTCTATATTAAAAAACTGTTAATTTTATCCATCGCTTCCATATTTGATCTACTATAGTACTATTATGATATTTTATATTAGTAGATTAGTTAAACCACTAACTTTTATAAAATAGTTCAATTTCAATTTATATTAACCATCTGATATATAAATTTTATTAACTATATGATATTCATAAATACATTTACTATTAACTAATTCATTCCTATATTTCCTATTTAGATATTTTTTTATATTCATATAATAACACCTCCCTATTAATAATACGAATGAACAAAGAAAGAGACCCAAAATTTGGTCATAGTTTTGAGCACAAGTTCATTTTGTTCACGTCATGGCATCTTCAACACACGATCAACATCAACTATTATCAAACCTTCACGGTGGCGCCACGTCAGCACCACCACCAACACCATCAACAAACACCAACAACCTCCTCTCAACTTCCAACGCCGCCGATGCACTCTCACGCCTCCTCCACCGTCTCCCACCAAACCTCTCTCTCCCAACTCGCCGTTCCTCTTTATCTGCCACTTCTCCTCCTTCCCTCTCTTTCCCCTCATTAACACCAAACCAACTCCTCTCTTCTATCTCCAAACTCGGTTACGTTCAACTCACTGGTCACTCAGTTTCATCAGAACTCGCTAACTCGGCCGAGTCAGAATCGCTCGAACTATTCAACCTTTCACGTCACCAGAAGGAATCGTTGTTTCCTCAAAATTGGCCTTTCGGTTACGATGGCGGCGACGATGAAGACGAAACACTCGCTGAGTCGTTCCGGTTTGACCCGTCGTGTTCAACCGAGTCAAACTCGAGCGAGTTAACGCTTTCTTCTCTGCGCGTGTTCGCACGTGCGCTGGAGAAGGTGGGCTTGAGTGTAATTGATTGGTTAATGAAGGGTTTAGGGATTGAGAACCCGGTTGGGAATGACCCGGACCGATTTTGTTCGATTATGTGGGTTTCGGAGTGTTTAACCGGAAATAAACCCGGTTCAACGGGTGGGTTTTATCCTTTTATAGTTGGGTTGCAGTACCAGATTAGGTGCGAGAAACAGTCGTTGTTGTCGGATTCTGGAGGATGGGTTTCTGTGTTGCCACACGTGGACTCTATCTTGGTTACTATTGGTGATATTGCTCAGGTTCCATTTTTTCTTCTTTTTAGCTTTGCTTTTTCATCAGTACCTTTCACAAATAATAATTGAATTTAAAAAAATAAATATATAATTTTTAAAAAAAATTTATTTTTAAAAATATATTAAAGACACGTGTTAATATTTTTATTTTATTAATTTTAAATGAATGTCGATTTTGATATTTAAATACTTCATCCATTCTTTTTATAAATAAAAATATTAATATATTTAATCTGAAATTATATTATAAACTAAATATATTTTTAAAAAATTAAAGGATTAAATTAATATTTAAAAATTAAAATGATTAACTAAAAACATATTTTTAAATTATTTTAATTACCTTTATGATTTTGGTTATTTGTTAATTTTTGTTGTACTTTGTACTGTCTACTTTTGTATTTAGAAAATTATTTTCTTTGTGTTAGTGGCTTGGTTTGTGGAAAAGGTTTTCTGGTAGTGTCAGTTTAGTTTGTCAGATTAGAATTATTATTTATTTGACTAAAAAGTTATATAGTTATTTATGATTTGTAATTGCATGTACGCTTTTGCCCCTTAGGTGCATGTATTGTTCAATTTTGAAACTCCATAGTTTGAACAAACCTGAAAAAAAATATTTAGAATACTTAGGCTAACAAGTTATTTAAATATATAAATAAACATGTTTCCCTGAATGAGGGATTATTAATTATCTGAATGAGTCATCTTTTTAGTTGTTGAGTCACGTGATAAATGAGATATGCTATTTTGGTGGCGTCATTTTGTTTATTTTCTAGAATGATGATTGATGATGGTTAACTTTAAATAAAGATATTTTTAAACAATTCATTATTATTATTATTATTATTATTATTATTATTATTATTATTATTATTATTTTCAGCATTGTTATACTAATGTGGGGTTGTTTGAGCCCACAAATTATTTTTAGCTAGTTGCCATAAACTATTTAAGATAATTTATAAAAATATATTATAGTTAATTATACGAAATCTTTTATCAACAAATAATTAACTTACATATAAACATTTATATAATAAATATTTAAATAAACTGTTTGTTCAGTCAGATTATAAAAAAATCATGTAATTAAGTTGGGTCCCTTTTGTGCCAAGGGAGGCCAGGAAGAAATTTAATTAATTTAGTGCAAGTGTTTTTGAGTTGTGCCTTAAGTAATTAATTTTAATTTTAAGATTTTTGTGTGTTTACCGAATTTTTAAGAATTGGTTGCATGAATGAGTAGGAGTAAAAAAATTAGAAGGTAGAACTAATTATTTATACAATTTTAAATCATGTATTATTTAGGTTTAAATGAACTTGTTTCCCTTATATTTGATGATTCATAATGTTAATTCCCTAATTTTAAAATCCAGAAATCTAACGGTCTAATTTTTAAAATTTCAGAAAAAATTTCCCTTCATTGAACTTGATGCTGTTTTTTTTAACCCTCGAGGCTTGTTTTTGCTCATGTGTCAAAGTTAAATAACGAGCTATAGGATTGTGTAATAATACATATATGCGGATACAATTTTTTTTCTTCATATCATTAAAGTATTATTTAAAAATATAAAATTTAAAATGAATAAAATATAAAACCCTAAAAAAAAAAAAATTCGCAAGAAATATATATTGCCATATCACTAAATGACTTGTAAGTTTATTATTCAATTTCAACATGACACTTCACCAAAAATAAATTTAGAATTTAGTAGGAGTGAAAATTATAAAAATTAAGATACTATATATTTTTTAGATTTAGAAAATGGAATTAAAATCGTAAATAAACAAAAAAGAGGAATAAAATTGCATCTAAACATTTTTTTTTAATAGCACATCGAATTAATCATCCTAAGATCACTAATTGTCAATTGACATGTTTGTTAACGAAACTAAGAATGAAATATGAAAGTGTAGGTGTGGAGCAATGGCAAGCTAAAGAAAGTGAGAGGAAGACCAATTGCAACATTGGGAGATGAAAATGATTCACGTTGCATAACAATGTCATTGTTGATAACTCTTCCTACAGAGAGCATTGTAGCTCCTCTTCTTCCTAAAGTTGAAGATAATAAAGAAGAAAAAGAAATCAACATTAATGATGGTGAAGTCCAAGATAGTATGTTCAACTCTATTGATTTTGAGGATTATGCTTGGAGAGTTTATCATGAACGTCTCTTATTCAAGGATCCATTGGATAGGTATCGTGTTACTCAAAATTAGTTGGAGTTGCTATATAATATATTAATATTGTTGTTATTTTATTTTCAAAAAAAATATTGTTATTTTATTCTTTCTAACTAAATGTGAGTTTTTGTTTTTTGTGAGATTTATTAATGTTATTCCTATAAGCTTTTAATTTTGAATGATGGAAGGGGGGAAATTGGAATTGAATGGACTATTATATAGTGTGAGTTGTATATGCTTCATTTATTGATTTGATTGATTTTGAAGGAACATGATCACTGATTTTTGCTAAAGAACAGAATATGAGTTTGTATCAATTATTACTCAAGCAGTGTGGCTTTAATTATCTCTTTTAATGAAATTTATCAATCACTCTTTTTTACATGTTTCATTGGTTAAAAAAAATTAAGATAAAGTAATCGTGTCCCATTCTAAAATAGGAAGGAATATTTTCATTCTAATAAGTATCATTCATTGGTTTTTTCATTTTAGACTTGTTGAGTAGAAAAAATATATTATATTTCGTAGTTTAAAATATAGACAAATTATATTTTATTTATTTTATTGTTTCTAAAGTGTAGTTTAAGAAATTGAACGGAAGCATTCAAAAGAGTTTAAGGAGGTTGAATAATGCATCTCATGTAATACATACAACGTTTATTCAAAAAATACCTCCCAATTAGTTCAGATTTTATTTATTCATAATCATTTTTGTCACCATAAACTAAGTTTAGTTATAAAAAATTAAATGAAGAAAAATGATAATGAAACATGTATGAAAACCAAATATAATAATAAATTGGGTTAGGTGGTGAAATTTAATGCAACAACATAATCGAGAAACTAAAAAAAATGTAATGAATGAGCAGTAACAAAAGCCCAAAGTCACCAATCCAACAAATTACAATTGCAGCCAAGAAATCATATGTTTAATCGAGAAGGTTAATACCACGTCATCGTAGCTGGTTTTTGTGTCTTTATCACTGTAAATAATAGCATCTTTATTTACAACTATTAATTTCAAATGTTAAGTTGCGGAATTTGTTTAGCATAATATTAATAAGCTAAATATATATAAGGTTAACTACCGTGGTCTTTAATTTAATATTAATTAATATTTTAGTTTTTTATTTATTTTAATTTTAAGTGATAATTTAATCTTTTATGTTTTAAAATGTCAACAATGTTTTTCTTCTTATTACAAAAATTCATTAAAATTTTCAAACAAAACCAATAAAATTAATGATATTCTTCAATATAATACAAATTTCATCAAATTCATAACCCAAATCTTCAAATAAATTCATATTTTTTATTTGATGTTGTTAGAGATGAAAATATAATTTTTTTTAAAGATTTAGTTATAAATTTGACGAAATTTGCATTATATTGAGGATGATAATTAATTTTATGGATTTTGTTTGAAATTTTTTATGAATTTTTGCCAAAAAGAAAAAGGAATGATATTGTTGACATTTTAAAATATAAAAGATCAAATTATCACTTAATAATAAAATAAAGGACCACATTAAAAAGAAAAAAAAATAAAAAACTAAAACGTTAATTGAAATAAAATTAAGGTACCACATATGCTATTTAGTCATTTTTCCAATAATATGAAACAAATCGCTTGTTAACACAATTATCATATTTGTTATATTTTTATATATATATATATATATATATATATAGAGGTAGTAAAAAATTATTCCAGTTAGAGTTTAAATTCAATTTAAAAAAAATATTTTTAACTAAAGTTTATTAATTATTTTAATTTAATCATTTATTATTATATTTATTATAATATTGATAATTGATTTATCAATAATTAATAATATTTAATTTAGTTATTAAAATGAGTTTTTTATTTTCAGAGTCTGTTTATTATTATTATTATTATTATTATTATTATTATTATTATTATTATTATTATTATTATTATTATTATTATTATTATTATTATTACTTATAAAGATTATGTCAGAGGAGCTGTCCTATACAACTTGGCTTATTTTTCCTTATGTTAAGTTTTTTATAAAAAAACTTCAATTAATTAATTATTATTTTATTATTATGATGAAACTTCAATCAATTATTAAAGATTAGGTGACATAGTCCATATAATTTATTTATCTAAAGGGTCGTTAATACTTTATGGATCAATTGGGGTTTTTGGCTTTAACACAGTGAGTGATGTTGCCATTTAGCTAATATGATGTATATATGTGAAAGTGAATTACCTAGATCTTTGGCTTTGATGCTTTCAGAAGTTTGCCTTTAGAAGTAATTAAAATGAGCTGCTTGATTATATATAAATGTTTCTCTTAAATGCAAAGCTTTGCCAACAAACTAATTGTCGAACCAATTGGTTAAAAGAATGAATGTCTTTGTATTATAAAAGCAACAATTGATTCAAATAGTATCAATTGAGAATTGTATTTTTGTCATTTGCATTTGCCATTTTCATCCAAAAAGGCTAAATTAAAAAATTCACCTTGATCTTGAACTATATATAGATTGTTTGGAAATGTGTACAACATATTACAACTTGTATGTGCATTAAGACATGACAGAGACATAATAAAATATATAGAATTAGATAAAAATAAGTGACCCTTTCGATTTTCAATAATATATTAATTATTTTTTAATTATGTTCTCTAATTAATAATATATGCAACACTCTCAATTTAATATGTTCTTCAAAAAGATGACAATGATTAATATTTTTACATCAATACTTAATAAGAGTAATTTAATAAATATATAATTATCTTTCTTTTATTTATATATTTTTTTTCTTCTTAATCTATGTTAAATAGACAATTTGATTGATTAATTACGTGATTGGAGGAAGTATTATTTTTAAAAATATTAAAACATGTGATTTTTTTTTATTAATATAAAAATGAAAGTCGCAACTCACAATTAAGATAAGAAACTGAGAACAAAGGATTCAGACCCTTCATGAAGTGCCCTACATATAACTAAGCACAAACATTTGTTTAGGTTTTTTATAATTAGTTGACCCAAAAAGACTTATATATTGAAATAAAAACATTGCAGTTGGAGTGGGCTTCTCTACACAACACTTTACTCTGACCATCAAGAATAGCTTCCTTACAATCCGAAACTGAAACTGTAAGACAGCAACATTGTGTCCACCAAAGTGTCTCAAAACTAACCACCAAACTCTTTCACATGACTGAGACTACTACCAACTTTGAAAGCTTTGAGGTCACTCCTTAATTTGTATCCCTCTCCCTAACGTATTGATCCAACTTTGAAAGTGGTTGCACTGCCAACAGATCAAGGGGAATGACTAATACTAAAATAATATGATATTTTGTATAAAATATAAAATATAGCAAAATGACCATGTAAGCCACTTGACTAAAAAAAATTAGCAATAGATTGTTTTATATTAATGTTATAAATACGAAGAATCAAACGTAGTTTAAAAGTAATTTATCTCCGTCAAAAAATTTGTTAGACAAAAGAAAATTGAATAGAATATTTGACCATTTATTTAAAGTATATGTATCTATTACCTAATCAATCCATGTTGGTAAATTATCAATAATTTACGTAAATATATATTTTATACAAAATATAAACACTAAATGAATTTAAATTTTAAATCCAAAACAAAAGTTTCATAAATACAAGTCAATTAGTAATTGTAAAACATTGATATGTAGAAGTATGTGTTGAAATTCATGATTCTCTATTTTTTTCATATTAAAAGAATTCAAAACAAATAAATTAGGCAAGAGAGGTTACGATTAAAATACAGTTATCTTTTAATTTAATTGTGGTCCTAATAATATTCCACGGTGAGATCTCGATACATGATTTCTTCATATATTTAACTCCAATGTATGAATAAAACCCGCCACAAAACAGTGGAGCTTAATAAAAATTGAGAAAGACAACCATTCATCCACCAATAAGTAAGTAATAAACCTTCTTCTATATTCTTGACAACATCATTTCACCAAACCCCAATTAAACAAACACAACCTAATACTCAAATTCAAGTATTTCTTTTTCTTCCAATGTCTCTCACACCTGTCTCTATATTTCTACCTCTCTTCTCTTCTTCTTTGCTCACTGATTATTATTATTTTCTCTCTCTGTCTCTCTCTTTTCTTTTTCTACCATGCAGCCACTTCGCCGCAAGACACCTCTTTTCAACTCAGAAATAGGGGCAATGAAGGGTCGCAAAAACAGCAATCTTTCCATTTTTGTAGTTGTTTTCTCCATTTTCCTCTTTGGGATCTTCATGTACAACGAGGATGTTAAATCCATAGCTGAATTCCCATTTTCAAGGCCAAAAGCTCAAAAAGTTGAGTCTTTTCCGAAAGATGATAAAAGGGTTGAAGAAGACACTGTCACTGTTATTCAAAGGGATGATAATACAGAGAAAGATGTTAAAGAAGAAGACACTGTTACTATCATGGCTTCAAAGAATTCAAGAACCCAACTTGAGAAAAGTGATGATGATGGTGAAGATTCTGATGAACAGCAAGAACATGTTGAGTTGAAAAAGATTGTGATGACAGAGAAAGAGGAAAAGATTGAATTGTTAGATAAGGAGGAAGAAGAAGAGGAAGATGAAGAAGAAGTTGAGTTGCCACCAAAAGATTGTGACTTGTTCAATGGTGAATGGGTTTTAGATAATGTGTCGCATCCTTTGTATAAAGAAGATGAATGTGAATTTCTCACTTCTCAAGTTACATGTTTGAAGAATGGAAGACGTGATTCTTTGTATCAGAATTGGAAATGGCAGCCTAGAGATTGCTCTCTCCCAAAGTATGCAAATTTGGTTTTTTTTTCTCTTTCTTTGAATTTACCCTTTTTGTTGATGAATAGTATTTTATTCTTAATGATTGAATTTTTTTGTAAAGGTTCAAGCCAAGATTGTTGTTTAAGAAGATTAGAGGGAAGAGGCTTATGTTTGTTGGAGACTCTCTGAATAGAAACCAGTGGGAATCAATGGTCTGTATGGTTCAGTCGGTTGTTCCTTCGGATAAGAAGACATGGTACAAGAGTGGTTCTCTTGCCATCTTAAAAATTGAGGTTTGTCATTTTTCTTTTTTATTTGGGTGTTCAAGTTGGGTGATTAATTTTATATCCTCATAAAAAATCATCATATTTGACTATAATTCTTCAGAATATTAAAAACTGATGTGCAACTGTTATTATTTTAAACCGAGTATCCAGCTTGTGCAACTGCAAAGTCTAATTTCTCCAACCAGGTAGAATGCTATGCAACTGTTTTTTAAAACTTTGATGCTAGCCATCTTGATCATGGTCATTTCTTTTTTGACATTATCTTGATCATCATAAGTTATTATAGTTGGCCATAATTATTAATCACAAGCATAACATTTATACTAGTACTTGAATGCTAAAGTTCCATTCATCTTCATGAACTAGAATGATTAAAAACCTGTAATGATAAACATTTATAGTGTGGACCACTGAACTTGATGACAACATGGGATTGTTTAAATACAAGTCACCTCTTTATTTTGCCTTAGACAGAAATATCTGGCTTTCAACAGATGGAGACAATATATATTGGTAGTTAAGAAAGGACATGTTGTGTCAGTGATAACATGGACCTATTCAATGTTGCTTAGGATACACTCTTGTTGTTGTCTATGCAGGAGCCAGAGCACATTACTACAATAGAATTCTACTGGGCACCATTCCTTGTAGAGTCAAATTCAGATGATCCAAATATGCACAGCATATTGAACCGTATAATCATGCCTGAATCAATTGAAAAGCATGGTGTGAATTGGAAGAATGTGGACTACCTTATCTTTAACACATACATATGGTGGATGAACACTTTCAATATGAAAGTCTTGTAAGCACTTGATCCACTCTACTCAATTTCTTAGGAACTAAACTCTTCTAAAGTGAGTAGTTAGTAAAGTAAGAAAATCATAAGATAATATTTTAATTATTTATGATATGTTTTGCATGTGCACATAATATCAATTATTAATTTGTTCATCAAATAATGTTGTTCACTTTCCAGTAGTTTGGTCCATTTCTTTCCTCATTTAATGTTTCGTAATTTTGAAGCAAATTTATGGAACTAACATGGATGTGTTTGATGCAATAGACGAGGATCATTTGATGAAGGGTCCACGGAATACGATGAAGTCCCTAGGCCAATAGCTTATGAGAGAGTCTTGAGAACATGGTCAAATTGGGTGGATAACAACATTGACCCAAATAAAACCAAAGTTTACTTCACCAGCACATCCCCTCTTCATATCAAGTAAATGACCATGTCTCGTTTTCTGCTTTTTAATATTTGAAAAGTGATTTGGGATCAATTAACAAACATTGATCTTATCAATATGAAAAATGATGCATACACAATGTATTTATTATACAGATAAAGACAGCGATTGATATTAAATTTCTTAACATATATTTAAAATCAAGTTCGTAGTTTAGTTGGTGACATACTCCCACCTCTAAGTTACTACTTCCTTCCCTAAAATATACTGACTCCATTAAAAAAATTACAAGAATTAATAAAGATGATAGTTGTATTAATTTTTTTGACAATAGATATTGTTTTTATGTTTACCTTTAAAAAAATACAATTAGTTAATGTTTAATATAATAATATTTGTTATTAGTTGCAGAAGTATGTTAATAAAAAAAAAATTAATATAGTTAAAAATTAGATTTAACATCAATATCAAGAATTAACCATTTGATTTTATAGGAGTGAGGATTGGAACAACCCAGATGGGATCAAATGTGCTAAAGAAACCACTCCGGTTCTGAATATGTCGACCCCCTTGGATGTTGGCACAGATCGTCGCCTATTTGTCATTTCTAACAATGTGACAAAATCAATGAAAGTGCCAGTTTACTTCCTTAACATCACGACCATGTCAGAGTATAGAAAAGATGCACATACTTCTGTTTACACCATTCGTCAAGGGAAGATGCTAACACCTGAACAACAAGCTGACCCAACTACTTATGCAGATTGTATTCATTGGTGTTTACCGGGATTACCAGATATTTGGAATGAGTTTCTTTATACTAGTATCATCTCTCAATCTTGACCAACAACGTACAGATATCTTCATACATAATACTTTACTTAAATTGTTATTATTTCTCCTTTTACTGAAGAAAGAAAGTTTGCCCTTTTTTTTCACTTCCACGCCTTAACTTTTGTTGTGTCTGTCAGTTTTTGTAATTTTGAGGCACTTTTTATTAGGTTTTTTAGGAGTTGGGCAATTTTTTTTGTTACCCCTTTACTTCCTCATGTTTATTTGTTAAGCCAATTTAGCTGAGAATGGAAGCACTGCAAGAACATAAATTGTACAATGAATCCTTGTTCCTTGAATGAAGAAACAATAAAGCACGAAGGTTTTGTTTAGTTTACTTTGGAAGTTCCATCGTTTCTAGCTTTTTATTTATTTTTATTAACATTGTTTCTAGTTTTAAATAGTTGCATGTAATGACAATGATATTTCTACTGAGCAAATGGAAAATAATCTGTCTAAACAGTGTATTTCGATGTTGCAGAAAATACCTCTAATTTTGGTTCCATCTTAGATGGCCGAGCAGGAGGGTGCCACAAATATTAGACCAAATCAAAACCTAATGATGATAAACTTCAATATAGCTAAATATTAGTATTATATAAGAAAACGAAGGGATATATGTATATAAGAGCTTGGCGACTACCTGTTGGTTAATATTACTTCATGTGCATAACTGTTGAATCTGATTCCGAAAATGAAAAATTGAAAAATGCAAGGAAGCCACAATTTGTAGATATGAAACCTGTCTAAAATCTCATACCCAATTCTATATTTATACATAATTTACCTCTGTCCCTAAATATAACCCCATATTGCAAAAGGCTAAAATATCATTTGTGTATTGATGTATTCAACAATGATTTTTTATATTTTAAGACATTAATAATATTAGAGTTATGTTTGGAAAACATAATAAATACATCTAATAAATTGAAAAAAGTATTATATTAAGGGACAATGATAGATGCTTATGTAGTAAATAACTTCAACATTATTACACAACTTGATAGGTAACTTTATATGTTGCTACTTAGTGTAACCGACTATGTTCTTACCCTTAAATGCATTTTTTGAACAAATTAGCAAATATTGAACACTGTATATAAAACTACAAACATTAAGACTACAAACATTGTATATAAATATTAAATACTATAATACTAAAAAGCACACACTTGCAAACCCATTTGCAACTCTACTCATGGGCTCATATTCAATTATCATCTTCAGTACCATAATCAACATAAGACTACATCTGCATATATACACATTTGCACTGTCTCCAGGGGCATACTTCAAATCTTAATGCCAATTTGGTTTGCGCAACAAGTAGGAAAGGGGATAAACTCATCAGTAAAAACACTGACAAGCCCAGCCAGTGATGAGAAGACTTACTGCACATAAAATATTTGTAAAATTAACAATTTAAAGCTGAACCACAATCAGGTCAAATATCTATCTATCTCCCTGATAACATTGATATGAGTTCTTGGTAAAGACAGGCGCAACAAGGGAATGGAAGAGGATGACGTGAGCTTAGGTTTGACTCTATCAATAGCTGTCCTGATTATGGAAGAAGCAGGTACATTAAACCACTGAAGAAACCAAGAAAGAAGAATCGAACGTTTATCTTGCGATTCCCCATCAGGCCATTTTCCTAATTTCAAATATTTATGAAAGTCATCCTTCAATTCCTGAGAATTATTAAGAAGCTCTTCCACCTGCTTCCTAAGAGAACCAACAAACGTTGATTGTAAGATTCCTCCCTTTGTAGCAGATAATTTTCCAGTCATCAGTGCCTCGATGTAAGTTAGCGCAAGCTGCAAGAATATACAACTAGCATTAAGTCTGAAACATTCTAATAAATGGTCTAAGACATGGTCTAAGACACTCCGAATGAAATAAAAAACAAATGTTCTAAGACATGGTCTAATCCCCTTAGAGGAGGCAGTTTCTAGGACATGGTCTAAGACACTCCGAATGAAATAAAAAACAAATGTTCACGAGACTTCACAGACATTTCAAGTAATCCTAATTATAATTTTTCAACTTTTCATTTCTATCTTTTGAATTTCATATCAATAATGTCTCATGCCAACTTTTAAAACTATTAGTTTTCGATTTGGGTTTTTATCAATTTCATACTAATCCTATATGCCATGTTAATGACAAGTTGTATTATAATATTTGTAAAATTTGTCGTATTGTGTCGATATCTTATTATTATATACATAACGAGCAGCATATTCATGCTTTATATGACCACCACACCATGACCACAGCTAAACAAATCTTAGCGTCAATGCTCACCCACTGCCAGATGCTCGAAAGAGTGAACGAGTAAGATTGATTTGATTTGAAGGATAGATAACAAATAGATCTACAAAATGTGCATGCTCACCCTATTACCATGACTGATTTTAATTGATATCTATATTATGTACCAATTGAGTTTGCCATGGAGCAATCTAAAGATCAAAGGTGACCAATAGCTTGTCTAGTTGTCTATCTAGCCATCCTTAACCCTCACTAAGTCTTAACCATAAAAGCTTATTCAAGAGAGCAATGAGAAAAGCCCAGTATGACCAAATCAGAGGTGATCACTAATGCTTAAATAAGCAGCAAAATGCAAAAAATAGTTTTGAGACAGATTATTACTCAAAAGGAAAAAGCACTTATAAAGATTTAGTGTGAATGTCACCTTAAAACCAGATATGGAGAGTGAGTCACCAGAAACAATGGCACCAGTAGTAATTTGATTGACCATTGTTTCAACTGTAGTGTACAATGACAAATATACCTGCATATATACATATATTTGCGTCAATAGATGTTCTATGAGAATATTCCATATTTAAAAAATGTACTAAAACTTATTATCTAATAACCACAAGCCCACAACTAGCACATCCAATATATATATATATAGAAGACAAATTAACTTTATTTCCTGAGATTGGATGAAGATGGGTTGGGTAGATGTCATGAAGGGGAAGTGATAAGGGAATAAAATCTAATTTTTATTTTATATATTTAGTTATATTAACCAAAAGTTTAAAAAATAAATTAATTTATGTTTTGTATTTTTAAAATAATGTAAATTAAATTAAAATTCAGGTGAATTGAAATAATGTATTTTTAAAATAATGTAAATTAATTTATTTTATATGTTTTGTATTTTTAGGTCCAAGTCATCATGCTACATCAACATAGTTTGAAGACCAAACTCAAATGAGGGACTGAAACTGAAGAATCTGAAATCACAGGGTAGAATTTGAGACAAATTACAAGGACAATAATTGGACCCACCCTATATTGCTAGGAGCAAAAGCAGTATTAGCCCTTTAAAAAAAGTAATTCATGTTGTAAATTTGAGGTTTTAAATTTGGGTATTATTACTTTTTGAATTTAGAAAATAGAAATTAGCCTTCTAAGTACATTACCTGTAAAAGAGCTGGTCTATCCTTGCTTACACACTCAAATAATACTTGCAAGCAAAATTCCTTGAAATCAACATCAGATCTGCATGCATGTTTTATTAGTTTATTTAGATATATCACCTTCTTTACAATATAGAAATGTAATGGCATATGCAATAAATCTGTAACTAGTCATAGCATTTTTGTTTATAATCTATATGATCTAAACATTATTCCGAATAACAGAACATTTTGAGAACCTAAAAACACATATTTTGAAGGAAAGTGCTCAATCAGGCATGTCTAGCTAATTATGATGTAAAAGATAGATGAAGGTAATTGAATCTGAATATTTCTTACTCAATAGTAAAAAGGTTTGTATAAGTATTTATATACATGAGAGATAGATGAAGGTAATTGAATCTCCAGAGTACTTTCAACTTGCAGCATATTGTAATTGTGATCCTTTCAGATTTTTTTTTACAGGTTTCAAGTTTAAAGGTTATATGATTGAAGGGATTATGAAGGTTTTCTGAAATGCCAGCCCGGTTTTTCTCATCAGATTTTTGTCAGATGTTTGGATTTTGTAAGGAAAAGTGTTCTACTTTCTACTCAGGTTATGTTGTTTCTACTTGCTACTGTAGTTTCAGTTAGTATTAGTATTAACCTAAATCGTTTAGTAAGAATTCTGTTGTAATTGAATCTAACAGAGAAAACAAAGAATAACAGAAAATATTGCTCATTTAAATTTTCCCTGAGTTAGGTATCTTTTCCGAATTCTATATTAGTTTAAGAGTTAGAATAGTTATGTTAGTTGTTTGATATCTGTTTTACTCTAACAAGGCTGTGATGAACTTCATCGGTCATCACTCTCTGGCAATATCTCTTGACCTCTCTTAGTTGATTGAAAATACAGAATACAGATCCAGAATCAATGTTTTCCCCATAATTTATCTCTGGATTCTTTAGGTTTCCGAATATTTACAACCCACTTCCCAATGGTGTGATTCATTTGGAAAAAGGTGTTTAACATTTCTGGTGAGCATTGATTTTGTCCAAGTCAGTTAAACTAATTCCTGCATTTTGTTAGGTTTTGGTAAGAAGTAAAATAAAATCTTTTGTCAGTATATTACTTATGTGATTCCATGTTTTATGGGTGAAAAAGATGTGCTCTCGACTTCCAAGGGTATTTCCATGCTGAAAATCATTGTCTCCATGGTTTCTCTCTGGTGTTCAGGAAATGGTTGAAGAGAGTCAACGTTTCAGATATGCGAATTGTAAAGAGATTGGAAAGCTCTCCGATACTAACTACCTTTTAGGATTTTCCTTTGCTTTTTCACGTTTTATGTTGTCCTTGCTGAAAATAAGTTAACTTTCTTAAAAAACAAAATACATTGTCTTGAATAAGATAATGGATGTGCAACCTGAGTCATTCCACCCTTGCATTTATTTATTTATTTCTGCAGTCTGAAGGCTCCCTACATGCATATGAAAGGTGTACTTGGATTTCTTCCCATGGCAATCATTTCATTATATTATTTATTGAAAGGAGTCTCAGAGTAATTATTAATTATCAAGAAAAAAAAATTAATAAACATTTTCACAATCAGACAAAATGAACTTACCTATTAAATACTACAGATATAATCAAGCAGAACATGGATGCCAAAACATGGGATGAAAAAATAAACTAGATATATGAACTTACCTATTATACCACGCGGGATCACAGCAAAATTGTGCAAATGCAATCAAACTAGGATCAGATGAGAAGGTACCAACCAACTGATCAACAGTGATAGAACCAGATCCACTATGGTTATCTGTGACTGTATCAGATGCTTTTAAACTTGTAAGGCCAAATACCTAGATCCAGCAAAAAAATAAAGTTGGAGTATAACAATAGTGTAAACTTATCTACCAATATCAAATACTATGCAATTCCAACCTTGTGCATTGCCCGTGATAGCAGTGACTGGCACCCAATAGGATCATCAACATAAGAACAAGCTCCAACTTTTCTTTTGATAAAAAGAATACCAGAATTAAACGGATTATTCTTGTCGCCAAAATTCCACCAAGGTTTATCTGTTATTAAGTGAATAAATTAAAGTTCTCGTTTAATAAGTATATAATAATTCCAAAAATCTTAAAATGAAAATATGATCACAAACAGAAGAAAAAAAAAGTGCTTACCTTCAGGAGTGAAGTCTATTACTTGAGGCCAGTAGCGAGGCCCACAAACACGTATAGTTTTCAACTGTAACCATCAATACCAAACAAATTAGATCTACATATGATTTTCTTTAACCCAACAATAAGAAATGTATTATTTCAACATCAATCAAAGTTAATTCATACATAAAGAAGGCAAATTGAACTTGAAGTGCCACAAAGACTTTAATCAAAGACGATGCAGACAATCAGACTTACAATAGCTCGTTCTGGCAGAAGGCAAGGAGTGACCTCACAAAAACTTGACTCTGCATAATGCTCAGTTTCTCTGACTGTGACCTCAATGGGAGCATAAACTGGAAGACCTGTGTCAACATCAACAGTTTGAATCCACCGTGCCTCTGTTGAAAGGACATAAAGATGGCGAAATGCCTGCAAAAGAACTTACTTCATGAAGCATGATTTTAAAGAGTAAACCAAAGAATATTTAATATTTTATAACAAGGGACAGTATTTTCAGCAATCATTTATACCTGAAGGTGGCATCTGTTATCATTTGGACCCATGGGCAAGCGTGGATATAGAGTAATGAGCAAAGCAGCAATGGAACTGCTGTTGGTTGAAAATGTTCTCATTCCACCACCGAGAAATAAGAAACCAGTAGCTAAGCTGACCTAAAGCAGCATGTTTACACAAAAAAAAGTTAGAACAGAGACTGAAGAAAACATTTAAGAAAAAAGCAGCATTTTTTTTAAAAGAAATATTGAAGAATATACATAATTTGGTCTAAATATAGCTTTTCTATACAAGTATATCTCTATAAATTTGAATAAAATTTGTTTTACTAGTAAAAGTGAAGGAAGTGCATAAATAAACTTCAAACTGATTCTCTCATATTACTACCAAAAAGCCCTTGTCATTTTGATGTTTCAAATTCAACGCACGCATGCATACATGAGACAAGATACATATACACATATGAATGCATAGGCAGACTTTTTGCTAATGAACTCAAGTTCCAAAGTTCGCTTCCTCTAAATAGCCCGATTCTATATTTAAAATTGTATAACTATGAAAAAGAAAATAAAGAAACAACTTGTAGAACGTACTGCCATCTGAAAACCATAACTTGACTGCCCATCCGCACAATTTCTACTCCTTAGGAATCTCAACAACCGAAAGGTCTGCAAATGTCCCGACCCAGCCATTACCTGTCATAAATAAGTTTAATCATCGAATTTTAATGTGATCTTAATCCTTAATTAGATGAAAGTGAAAGGAAAAGAGAAGCACATACCACAGATAGGGAAA
>NC_021161.2:46214472-46282643 GCF_000331145.2 Cicer arietinum
GAAGGCATGTCTCCAATGTGCCTCGATCAATATAACGAGATAGTCCCTTTGGAAAAAACTTTCCACTTGTAGGCGAAACAGGCTTGATCTGCGAGACTTGAAAAAATTAGAACCAACTAACAAACAACCATTCAGGAGTTAGGCAGCAAACTTCTTTAGGCTAACCTCATTAAGAAAGTACATAGCAAATTCATAAAGTAATTCCTGCGCATTTCCATTTCTTGTGCCAGCAAAAACGAGTCCTAACATAGTAAAAAAGAACAGGTTTCATGATAAAGATAAAATATCATCACAAATTCACAATCACTGAGTCAATGCTAGCAAGGAACTTAGAAAAAATTGATGAATCGTTAGTTAATAAAATAACATCAGGAACAATGGTAGCAATGAGGATTTAAACAAATTCTATCAGTTGGATGATCACCTTTTGAAATAAAAAGAAATTAGGTCATATGCATCATAAAAAGAATGCAAAGAGCAATGAGCATTTTACCAAGAGATATACAAGCTCCAGCAACAATATTAACATAGGCCTGTATAAAAGCCTCGGCATCCATATCATCAAAATCATTGCCATCACCACCAAGGCCTTCCACACCACATCTGACAATTTCAGGAATTTGGGACCAAACCCAATCTTTTGAGGGATGAACTCTACAATAGAATAAATAGGAAACGATCAAAACTGGCGCATCGATCCAAATAAATTGTAGCATTAACATAAAGAGACCAGCACATACCTGCTCCACATTATTAAATTTCGAGCAATGACACGAAGCATGATGAAGTCGGGACGTACATATTGTAAATCAAAGCATGTATTGGGAATTGAGAGCCTAGAAGCAACAGCCTTAGCTTCTGTCTGTCAAAAGAATACAGCCCAATGTTAGGACTCAATAGAAAGAAAAGGATGCCATATTCATGACTGAAGTTGGAGTTGCATTCTAGACCTAGTGAATCAATTATAAGGATTAAGGAAGCTAAAAATATGTAGGCAGTGATAATACTGAACCTGTTCCAAGCAATCTCTAAGTAATAAACTACTTAAATTGCAGAAGTAGATAAAAAGACTTCTTGTTGACAACTTGACATATTAATTACTTATTGTAGAGTGAGTTCACAGTAAGTACTTTCAAAAACATCAAAGCAAGGGCAATTGTCGCTCCAGGTGCCGTGACATCAACATTGACCGTCGTCCCATCCATCATCTAGAATAGAAAATAGATAAAAATGTTACAATTAGTTATGCAAGAGACAACCGCACCCAAGATATCTCTCATACACAATTTTATATACTTTTAATTTATTAGGAGGAAAATGTAAATGGTGAAACGAATTCACTGAACCTGGGAAGAACCACGATTTTCATCCATTGAGATTGTTGAAACAGCCAATCTCTCCTGATGCAGAGGTACTTGAGTGTCATATAAAATACATTATGAAGTAGTCCAAATTGCCATACAACAGAGGATCAAAATGGAAATCTCTTACAGGCATTTGAATCTAGACTCAGTTACTAGTATAAAAATCAAAGGATATTTGAGGTTCTCAATAAGGTACAATAAAAAAGGGGATGGTTGTTAATTCCATAACATACATTGTGAGCTTTGCCGCCAATGTAGAGAAACAGTCTATTCACAAACGAGTCCATGAAACCAAGTGCATCTTCTCCCCGCCCTTCAGGAAAAAATATATTGGTTAGACAAAGAACCAGAAAACCACAATCCAAAAGCTGCTATTTGTTTATACCGTCGTACCCAGTGCAACAAGACCCAGTGCAAACCCTGCAGAAACAGCATGACCCTCTCGCTCAAGAACATTATCGCCTCCGCTTCGGCGCCCAATTTCACCCTAAAAAGTTACACATAGATGTAACAAAAGACTAAAACGATCTACTAAAGCTTTTCCCCACTGGGTGGGGCTGGCTATAGGAAAAATAAGTGACAATTTAAAGTAGACACTGAAACTCGACAAACTCTATTTCAGCAAGAGAAGACAGAGTACAATTACTCAGAATGAAAATGAAATGAACTATGGATACATAAACTAACTGTATCAGAAAGAAAGTTATGTACTTCAATCGTGGCAGGCGCATCAAAATGACCATGGGATCTATACATACCATACAAATGACACAATGCAAGCAAACTACAACTTTGATAACCAATTTGTATATACGGGTCCACAAATGATAATGACATACAAACACATCAAAGCTATACATTAATTGTATTTAATAAAAGGTGAAAGATGCAGCAAGAATAGAAATTAACGGTTGGGAAAATGGTTGAAGAGTTCCACAGAATGCAGCAGCATAAGTACTATCAACTCAACCCAATCTAGCTGTGTTCACTTTACCTTGATGGCATGAATGAATTTGTTAGAAATAACATGTGTTTAATATGTAAATAACAGCTCGGAATTGGGGATATAGTAACTCTAATTAAGGATTTGGTTTACCCTTTGTAATTATTACTGATTCTATTGTGTGGTTATAAACGAGAACCGCGTGTGGTCATAGAATACACAGCATTCATGTATCTCATTCTTGCAGATTTTAATGTCTCAGGCAGATGTTCAAGTATTGAATGAATAGAAGATAAAGAAAATAAATATATTTACCAATAAAACATGCATTGTTTGTGGGTGAGCTGAGCCTTCATAAAGAATCCCCACCGACATTAAAGCTGCTGACTGAAAGAAAATTATAATAAAAATGAAACTTGAAAAATAATCATTGGGTGGTGAAAGTAATGCTACTGCACACATTGGTGATAGCAATATTACTGCACACCAATTGAATGCTGTTAATAGAATCGGTAGAAGGAGAAAAACCGAGAAAATGGTATGTGTAAGGCTGAGCTTCTAATTTCACTACACTGATCTAAGATACATTGGTAAATATACAGAATAGGAAACTAAAAGAGTATATTCTAAATACCCTGAAGTTAGTTAACCAGAACAACTGATTCAGTTAGGCTGAGCTGGCAGTGCCAGATGTAACAATTAACACTAGCTTTCTAATTCTTACACGTGTGCAAATTGTAAAGCAAGTTATACATCAGTTCATAGACAGAATCCATACTCCAAAAGTTCTTAATGTAATAATCAACTTCTTCAACAGATAAAATATTCAACTTCTTCAACAGATACAGAAAATATAGTACTTTGAAGCCACGACTATGGGACTTTTCAATTCTCTTTTGATGTTAGAAAGCACCAGTTTACTCTCCTACACCCAACCATAAACATCACCATTGCCCTACCCTCAAAAAAACATGAAATAAACTGGGGATGTGGCAAAAGAAGCCATTCTGAAGTGAACATATGTATAACATGAAAGAAAGGTACCTGGAGCAAGGTTGGAACCTCTAACTCTGGATACGAAGATGGATGACGTACAGGAATATGAACATAAAGTATCTGCCACAAGGTATTACTATTAGTTCTCCTTACATAAAGTTTGATCAATTAAACAAACTATTAGAGACATAAGATGCAGAGGAGTGAGTGTGTGGGTTGGAACGGGTACTATCAAACAAATTGGGCAATAAAAAAGCCTGATTTCATGCACAAACAAATAAAGCCCAATCTTTTATTAATCTGCAGGTTGATGTCAACAAGAAGTCTTTTTATCCACTTCTGCAAATTAAGTAGTTTATACATTTAGAGATTGCTTGGAACAGGCTCAGTATTATCACTGCCTACATGCACACGTGCAAAACAAAACTATTTGTCTGAGCATATTATCCCCCCCTTCTGTTAGATAATAGCAAATTCATTATGACAAAGTAGATGATTACAATGACAGTGATATTTCTTAATAAAAGAGTTTCCAAGAATTATTAGAAAGCAAGCCACCCAAGCACAATTTACACCCTTCATTCCTGAAAGTTAATAAGCAGAATCGTATCATTAAACTCAGCTTATTTTGAGAAAAAATTACTAAATAGACATTCAATAAATTAGTTTAGAACACAGGAATAAAAATGAGAAAGCCTACTGTTTTATTTTACCAGACTTTGACAAGAATTAGTTTTTTCTATTTGACTCCAGTTTAAGATGCCTCTGCTTCTGTTCCATTAGATTAAATTTGTGTTGTGCAATAAAACGATTACGGATTTTCATTCGCAATAAAAAACAATGAAATCGTTAATATTATAGAGCAAAGCTATGAAGATAATTTTCTATTTGACTCAAGCTATAATCTGCTATCTTGGGCCAAGTGCCACAATTTCATCACAAAAAAATCTGTCTCATACCTTCGAAATTGCCGGTTGCATAGTGCCTCTGTAAGAAGATGCTAGGCCAAGCATTAATCCTACAGTAGTACTTTCATGCTCCTAAAAATATGCAGAGACAATAACATGATGTCATACAAAATTGAAGGTACAGAGGCACAATAAAAAGCGAAGATGGAAGATTTGTCCCCAAGCTCATTGATATCAAATAAATGATGTAATGTCAACCATCTTAATGGTTACAACCAGGCCTTAAAATCAAACAGTGCTGATTCAACAACTCAATTGCTCAAGTTGACTTAAGTTTCAGTTCATTCTGACTCCAATCATGCGATAAATTTCAACTCATTCAAACCTTTTAGAATGCATTTCATTCTGACTCCAATCTTTATTGTCCAAATAATTACACAGTACAACGATGATATGTACAGAAAAAAAGAATCCAATCTTAAAATAGTGCTATTTGCAACACTTCCATAGATTTCAACCCGTAATTAGAAGGGGTTCAGCTAGAAAGGTGACAATTAAAAAGGCCAAATAATTTTTCAAGTACCAAAAAAGTACATGCCACGATAGATCTTGTTTCAATAGAAATTTAAAACTAATAAGTTCACCTATGGTCACATAAACCATCATCATTAAAATAAGAGTGCTAAAAGATATGACTAAGACCATTGAGCACCAGATAAACCTGATAAAAGTACTGGTAAATGTCCGTAATACTTAATACACGCAGAAATCCATGCAGTCCTAGAGCAAGGAGTAGCCCGGCATGAACAGAATTTGGCTCCTCCGGTTTATTATATATTATCCATGTTCTTGACATTTTTCCCTGCAAAGAGATTATATGTGATTTTTAGAAATAAATAAGCATTCTTGATGTACAGTGTGCAAGCTATAGCAACAAATACTCTAAGTCTCAAACCCAAAGTTTTTTGTATCAGTAACAAATAACAATGTCTTCGGACTGGAATTTCGCATGTAAACAGTAAAATACCGCTGAAGTTTTTTTTATGCCTCTGACCAATTTAACTTTAACTTTAGTCGCATTACCTATAAGTTTAATTAGCTACACTCATTCTTTTTATATAGTAATGGTTAGTTAACTCAAATCAGAAGTGACTCATTCAGTTGAATATTGCTTTACTGAAGTTATCAGAAGTTGACTAAAAAGGATGGTGGTTATTTTGGAGTGATTAACATGAATCATAATTTAGTTAATAAAGTAAGCACAAATGGTATCTGTTGATAGTATTCCAATTCTGTTATCATCGTTCCCTTATTATTAGCTTTCATAGAATCATTGTTTCCTTAGAAGAGGATAATTGATTTAACCCCTGAGCATAGGATTTTGTTTAAGTGTTAGATTATACTTCTCTCGTATAATCTAAAAATTAAGTTTACATTTGAATATAAACATCAATGGAAAATGATCAAATTTAAGTTTATAAAAACCATTTAAAGTGATAATTGTTTTCATGAAGTGGCTGACCAGAATAATATCCTAGCAGAAAAAATATTAAACTGTTCAGAACTACACACATAACCCCATGAATTGATGTTTAACCTGAAGAGGGGCTAGTCTAAGCCCAGAAGCAACTGCATTATGAAACTCAGGCCAAGACCTGAGTTCTTGTATGTTCCTGATATTGGGATCGAGGTTAACCTATGAGTAGAGAAAATGATTTGAGTTAAAACAGTAAATAGTTTCACAAGCCAAACGAGTATTTCAGGTAAAATCAATTAAGAGATCTCAACTTACGGTTGCATTCTGCTGGGCCGGCAACCGACCCGCCAGTACAAGCTTAGGCACACTGAAAGCCTATATGTTAAGTAAAGATTTTATGAGAACAGTATATTTTGGAGAAAAAAATTAAAAAGATCTCCCAGTAAAAAGAAAATAGGATCAAAATGTTAAATATAAGAGAACCTCAGTTAAAAGTGTATGTATGGTTGCAAGGGTAAACGCCCCACGTCCAAGAGGAAGTGAAGTGGTTCTTTGCGCAAAGTTCCACAATTGAGTCTTCATAAAAAGTAAAAGGAAAGTGTCAAATGCATACAGAAAGAGCAGCATACCTAGTCAGCAAGAGTAAAGAGCATTTAAATTACACTGATAACAACTCAGTTTCGCTTTTCTGGAAAATTTATTAGCATAGAAAACAATCACAAATATTGTGGAATTAAAACTTAGACTGTAGCTGGGAGAAATTACTAATTAAGCAAGCTGTCTTCCTCTATAACAATAAAAAGATCAGGAGTCTTGAAGTGATTTAGCTGTAGTAATTACAAATTATTGAAAAAGTAATTACAAAAACCGAATTTTGCTTTTTTTAATAGAAGAATACTCAAAAGGGAGAAAATGTACAAGGTAAAATTAAACATATTTTACTTTTCCTATTAAAAATAAACATATCAAAGTCAGACCAATTTAACACAAACCGGTATTTCCACAGAATAATTAATCAAAGATAAGCACTGATATACGAAACAAAATCTGATAATTAATTAAGCAATAGAATACAGAGAAAATAAATGTTCCTACTGTCCACAGAGCATTGCTCATATAGAGAACATTGCCCTCTACCCGTAACTAACAAGTGGTTATTTTCCAAAAGATATCCAAGAGTCACAACTTCCCCTTATTTGATAACTTCCCACAATCAGTAACTGCTCCTCCGCCAGCACATCCCTCTTTCCTTTGTTCCTCCTCACATACACTGCCCACTCTTTGGGCCCATGAGGCAAATGATGAGCCACAAGGTCTTGGCCGTAACAGAATAAAGGAGTTTTCACCAAAGGAGGGGTGCTGACTTGCTAAGAATATTACCATCAAGTAAATTTGTTGCTTGAAACTACATTACAAACAAAGGAGTAGACAACATCAAATAAACCAAGTATCATAAAGGCATACCTGTTGGAGATCCTGATCAGAGGCACTGTGGTTAACAGATGTTTGAATTGCCACAGGTCTTGAAGAGCACAAAAGGCGTCTAACCTAGTAAAGGCAGCAAGAACAATGATTTAGCAAAGAAACAAAACTATGTTTGTAACTTTTGCACTAGGGAGCTTGGGCTTTGCAGGCCAACCCAATGTTGCAGATTTTACAAATACTCATCCTTCCAAAACTGACTTGTATGGTGAAGGGTGTCGCTCTTTATCATAAACTCATTTCAAGTTTTATCTTATTTCAACGTGGGACTTAGGTTTTTCCAATACACCCCTTACATCCAACACTATTGGGCTTAGTATGTGGATTATTTGGTGGTCGACCTAAATTGATAGCTCTAATATCATATTAGGTTTTTATATTAGGCCTAATTCATCCTTAAAATACCGGATTGTGAGGTGAGGGGTGCCACTCTTTATAAACTCATTTCAGGCTTTATCACTTTTCTATATGGGACTTGAGTTTTTCCTAATAGCATCAATATAAAGTGGACAGTAATAAAAACAATATAAAAAGAAACTAATCTCTAGAACATATAGTCAGAACCCTCCACTGTGCCGCCAAACATAACCGTGCACCTTTTGCTTACAAAACATATTCTCAACATATTTAAGATGCACTTTTTTTATTTTCTTCCCTCTAGAACTGTTTTTAGATTAATATTATCAAATAGATTTTTTTGTTTTATTCTGAAAAACAGTTTTGCGAAATTGTTTATAATTAGTTCTCAAAATTAAAAACAAGAACACAATCAAAAAGGCACAAATTCTGATTCCACTAAATCTAGAACTCTAATAAAAATGTGACAAATAAAATGATTAAATCCTATAGACTCATTAGTAGTGATGAAAATAAAGCAGCAGTGCCTCTTTGCCAAAAATGATTGCTACTAAACGGATGTGCAAAATCTGTACCCATATCTACAATCTATAGACAAGCCATGCTAGGTTGCAAAAATATATGTCCAGTAAAAGTAATCAAATCATTTTCCAAAATTCTTATAAGGCCAAAACTGACCTCGTTCAACCTCAGATCACGACCATAACGCAACTGTGTGCTAGAGTTGAAAATATGCTCCATACCATCTAACATAGACCCATCAACTGAATCTGTGTCCTCAAGCTTAGTCCCCTCCAATCCAATTGCATCAGAAATAGTAGAAGAGACTGTCACTGGATGCAGATTTAGCATATAAGGTGTAGACATAGAGATTACGTTCACATTGGTCGGTGTTTCAATTTCCTTATATTTGCATTCACGTGCCAAAGTTGACATCGCCAAATCTTGTCGACCAAGAAGGACATAAGCAGCAGCTGGCCAATCATTGGGAGGAGAATCTCGACATTTATCTAATGCCTATAACAGAAGCATAATAGCTATAAGGTTTAAAAAGCTTATGTCAGGGATAATATTTAAAGAGCAGAAGCACTACGGCAGAAATGAAATTACAAAGAACATAGAATTGAGATATAGAGAAGAATCAAAGACACGCTAGGCATTGCCTGATTAGTGAGGGTCATCATGTTGAACGTTAGAATCATGTACGCCCTAAGCAGAAAACAATAGGCAATTTAAAACATAAAACAAAAAGACCAGTTGCCACCATACGTACTCTATGAAAATTTTGTACAATAATTAAAATTTGTTGACAAAAAGTTTACAGATTTCACATCACTTATGTCAATCTTACATGACGAAGTGGAAGCGATACACCAGAAGGCAGGGAGTCAAGTTGTTGAAGTCCAAACCTTTCACCAACCATTGCCAAAACGGTAAGCTCCTCCTTGGAAGAATGTGATCCCATGGTAATTTTACAGTAAACACCAGAAGACAGCTTCTTTCCCAACAAATTAGCACCAGATAATATACTGTAAAAGCAAACTATTTTTCGCGCCAAACTAACCACATAGCATCCATCTTTGCGGACCAGAGATGGAAGATCACTAATATTAGCATGACTGCATCCATGTTGCAAGCAGTTCTCAAGCCATCTGAATAAACTTGGAGAAATTTTAGGGGAAATGGTTGTTCCAGACTTCAGAAACTTTTTACAGAGGAGGGGGAAATCACGAAAATAATGGTCCAAGTAGTTGTCCTCGCCCAGAAAATCAGCAAGGTTGCATAAGAGAAGTGCTAGATGCTCTAAGTCCCTATAGCCAACAACTATCATAAAGAATCAAGGAAATATATTTTAACAAAAACAAAGGAAAATACAGCCTGAAGACTACGATGAAATGCATAAAGCAGAAGAAAAAAATTAGTGAACCAAAAGATAATAAAAAAAATAGTGGTCAATACTCGAGCACAAAGCATAATTTTTTGTTTTTGCCGGAAGGCGTAGTAAAGCAAGTATTAAATGATTAAATCCCATTGGTTACTCCAAAAAAATGGTCAAGCCCCGCCTCAAGACATTGAGCTTAAATAACAAAAAATCAGTGGAATATAAGGGGAATACAGGTTACAAATAGAAGACCAAAGCCACTCTAGTGTCAAATAGACCTAAAAACTAAAAAGTATAACATGGAAATCATTTAGACCGTGTATATTCATATAAATATACCACTGACAGAAGAAAGTTGCTACATCATCAAGAAACGAAATAAAAGCAATACTTGGCTTAAACTTACCCACATTCTAATCATATGAAGCTGACGTAAAAGCACTGAACTAATAACTAAAATGTAAATTAGAATAGTGGCTAGATTCACCAACACCAATCAACTATCTGTTTCCCAAACAAACAGGCCAGTGCCACAAGACAAAATGCCTGACTGAATAGATATCAAAGATGAGCTGAAGAAGCTTTAGCTAGGCTGCTAGAGACTAAAATGAAAAAGCAACCACAAAATTTTTTAAAATAAGTCAGAGAATGTAATGACATACCTTTTACGGAGATTATCCAGCTTCAGGCTCTCATAGAGTGCATGAAGAGATTCAAGACATTCTATTAGTAGTTCAGTATAATACGGCTTTTCAGAACTTGGTGTACCATCTATAGATGACGTAGAGAAACTTGATTCCAGCTGATTGAGTGGCAGAGCACAAGAAGTTCCAAACAAGGAGTTTATTTTGCAGAAATTATTGTGAAATTGGCTGTTGAGAAGGAAGTCCCAAGCACAATGTGGCACCAAATTAGAATGCTTTTCAGATATAATGTTAGATTTTCTGCAGATTTTCATAATTACACGACAAAAAGAATCCCATTCTAAATCGACACTGGATTCGGCTTCTGAGAAAGCAGCGGGGCAACCATCTTTCCAGAAAAGACCAAGAAAATGTCGGTAGAAACTAGAACCAAGCCCCTCAGCAAGTGCTGTGATGCAATCATTAGCTAATGATGAAGAAGGATTTTGTCGTAATGCACATCTAAACATCTGTACATAAAATGCAGGGATATCAAAAGTTACAGTTTCAAAGAAACAAGGACCATTTTGTGTTTGCAACGACCTTGTATGCATCAAGTTCAAAGTGAAAATGGAAAAATATATAATCCATAAATACCTGCTTATTATTTACTATCACGTTGACACGCCCTTCAACAGCATCAACAAGGCCAGTAATCTTTAAGTCATTGGAAAGCGAAGATGTTTCTGGAAGCTCCAAATCATGCAAAATCTTGTCTTTATTTAAGCAAGAAGGGAGCACGTATCGACATAGACATTGCTTCCCAGACTACGATATCAGCAAAAGACATATTGCAAGAAGATATATCAAGCTTTAGTATGATGCCAGATAATTGAAATGAATTATCATATACAAAAAGGAGAGGGAAAATGAAAACATCAGAAAACATATCCAGGCATTAAAGATCGGTCAATAAAGGATTTACATGAACATAGGAAAATTTCAGAAGACTAGAACAAGTTATCAGATGCAACAGTTTGTACTTATAGAGAGGAAGGCCTCTAAAAATTAGTCACATACACATTAATAAACCAGTAGGTAAAAGGTTACCAAAAAAACCTATACGTAAAATGTCACCAAAGAGAAGGGTGACCCAAAATTTAATCAATAAGAACGGTTAAATAACTTTTATCATTATTATTTTATATACAGCTTTAACGATTCGATCCCTAAACAAAATTCTTGTCAGTGTTCAATTCATTAAACATAGCAAATTTGATTTCAGTCTTGGTTTAGGTTTTAGTTCCTATAATATTTGTTCATGTTGGAACTAGTCCTTGTTCTAGGGACTAAAATCAATATGGTCCATATATTACAAAGAATAATTCAAAATGGACAAATATTACAGAGACTAAAACCAAAAGAAAGAGGACCAAAAGCAACTTTTACGATGTTTCAGATACTTAAACTAGCAAAAAAGAATTATAAGGACTAAAGTCAAAAATGGTGTATGTTAAAAAGTTATTTAAGCCATTAAGAAATTTAAAAAAGGCAACTTAATGCTATAGAGCTCCTGCCATAGCAAGGTCTAGGGAAGGGTTGGATCGGTTGGGAACAGTTTTACCTTGCATTTGCAAGAGACTGATTCCACAACTCAAACCCATGATCTCCAGTCACATAGCAGCAACTCCAACTGTTACGCCAGGTTCCCCTTCAACCATTAAGGAATACTTTTTTAGAAGAAATTTTTTTATTCAATTTCAATCATTTAGAAGATGATCAAACAATTGAAAGAAAACATTTTTTAAAAGTCAAATGGATTAAATAAAGATATTAAGAGAGCAGGATAAACGGGAAACCCACTTTAGTCCTAACATCAACAACAAAAAATGATATGAGCCATCAGTTCATAAGAGCTACTGAATTAATTCTACTTGTGCAACAAAAGAAAAGTTTGAAAAAGTTTTCAGCATCGACCCACAAGGAAACTAAAAAAAAATTCTGTCCCAAATACAATCTACTGGCAAAGAGATGTAGAAACAGGATAATACATAGATTGAGAGAAATGGCAGGACACTAAAAACAAAGGAACACTGGGACAATAAACATGTGCCCAACTATGCCAAAAGCTTACATAGAGAAGCAGAGCATTTTCTGGAGTCAAAACTACGATGTCTGAATATGGAAGTAGTCCAACTTTCACCCTACAAACCACATTTGATGAAAATTATGTCGATACATAACAAAAGCAATATAGAAATAAATGGAAAAATCATATATTTACCTTGGACGAGTTACCATCACAGGTAAAGCTGCAACTGCAACTATGATCCAGCTAATATCAGGTTTAACATCAAACACAATCTCATTATTTATTTCAACACTTTGAAGACTAACAGACAACAACTTTCTCTGTTCTTGGTGAAAAAAGCACACAACAGGAGCTGCATCATCATCAGTGGCCATAAAGACCTAGTAATCATGTGAAAGGAAAGTATAAAGAAAAATAATAATAAGTTAAATGAAGAAATGTTAAACAAATTGTTAGAATTCAAAGTATGATTTATTATTCTTTGACTGTACAATTTCCTAGGTTCAATGGTAGAACTTTTAGTCAAATACAAGTCCTTAGTATTTGAATGTAATTATTGTAACCTCATTATAAATAGAATGTGTGTGATCTTGTTTGAGACACACAAGAAACACAACAAATCACATATTTTACATGGTATTAGAGCAGTTTCATCCTAGGGCTGCTCTGCCTTTTCCAACTATGCCATAACCCTTTTATTTTTATTTTTTTTCTCTTTCAAAATTCTGTGTTCCAGCTGTGCTTTTCCATTCCAGCTGTGCGTATACTATTCTAGTGCAACCCATCACCACAGACCGCCGCGCAACCCTCAGGCGAACACGGTGACATTTTTTTTTTGTTTTTTTTTTGCGCTGCCAAACTCCAGCGAACTCGGTGACACATCTGGCCACCAATTTTTCAAAGTCAGCCGTCGCTCAGGGCCTTACGGCACATTCCAAGGTCATTTTTCAACTTCTGGTGATTTTTCAACATCTTTTCCTCTCTTTCACCTAACGTTGATCGTCATGTCCAACACCGGATCTGCTGCTGCCTCCTCTTCCGTGTTCAGTTTCACTACGCTTCCTTTGATTCCGTGCAAAAAATTGGTAGGTGCAGCCAATTACGCAAGATGGGGAGCAGCCGCTGAACTTTGGTTCCAAGGACAAGGTCGTAAAGACCATTTGCTCAAACAGTCCAAGGAAGTCGCTGCCAAAGATCAAGACAATTGGAAACAGATTGATGCCTCTCTATGCAGCGTTCTTTGGTTTTCAATCGATGTCAAACTTCAATCTCAGTTTCGCTCGTTTAAAACATGTTATGATGTTTGGGCAAAAGCGAAGAAGACATACTCCAATGACGTTAATCGTTTATATATTGTAGTCTCTAATCTTATTTCCATGAAGAAACAAGAAATGGATATGCAAAGCTACATAGGTAAGCTTGATAGTTTGATTGCTGATTTTGATGCACTTTGATGCACTTATGCCCTTATGCTGACAGTGCCGAAACACATGCTGAACAACGTGGAAAATTCTTTATGGTTCTGGCCCTTGCGGGTCTTACACCAGATCTTGATTCAGTTCGCAACCAAATTCTATCTAGTGCTACTGTTCCCTCATATGAAACTGTTTGTGAACAATTACTGCGTCTTTCGTCCCCTTCAGCTCCTGCTCCAGTTGTTGCTTCTCTCAATGTGCCAGTTGAATCTAGTGCACTCGTCTCTAATTCTTATCAACGAGGTGGTAGAGGAGGAGGACGTGGACATAATCGTGGTCGAACTCGATGCAACTATTGCAACCGTTTTGGCCACGTTGAAGCACAATGTCGCACCAAAGCTAATCAACTACAGCCTAGAGTCGCCAATGTTGCTCAAATTGAGGCCTTTGACACAAGTGATCAAGTCACGCTTTCTACCACATAATATAATGAGTACATCAAGCTAAAGGCGCAAATGCAAACTACCACATAAGTTGCCTCTATTGCTCAGATCGGTAATCCTATTGCCTTTGTTATACAATCTTCTTCACTTGGACCTTGGATGCTTGACTCAGGCGCCTCTGATCATATGTCTGGCAATAAATTGCTTTTCTCATGTTTGACTTATATGGACACACTACCTAGTATTACTTTGGCTAATGGGTCACAAACCAAATGTCATGGTATTGGCCGAGCAAATCCCCTACCTAAACTCTCTTTGGACTATGTGCTTTATGTCCCTATTTGTCTATTTAACTTAATATCCATCAGTAAACTCACTCGTACCCTACCTTACTCTGTTACATTTGCTAATGGTTATGTTCTTGTGCAGGATCGGAGTACTGGGACGACAATTGGAGTAGGGCATGAGTCTCAAGGCCTATATTACCTTTTGGCACCTACAACACCTATTGCATGTTCCGCCGTCGAGTCTCCACATATTATCCATCAACGTTTGGGTCATCCTAGCCTTCAAAAGTTGCTTCTTATGGTTCCGAGTTTGTCAAAAGTGTCTACCTTAGAGTGTGAGCCATGTCAGTTCGGGAAACATACTAGGAGTTTATTTCCTGACAGAGTCAATAAAAGAGCAGCGTCTCCTTTTGCTTTAGTTCATTCTGATATTTGGGGTCCAAGTCGTGTCGTTTCATGTTTGGGTTTTCAATATTTTGTTACTTTTATTGATGATTTTTCCCGATGCACTTGGATATTTTTAATGAAAAACCGCTAAGATGTTTTCTCAATTTTTCAAACCTTTTGCTCAGAAATAAACACACAATTTGGTACTCAGATAAAAATATTGCAAAGTGATAACGCTCGCGAATATTTGTCTACGTCTTTTCAATCTTTTTTTACTTCACAGGGCATCCTCCATCAAACTTCGTGTGCTCATACCCCTCAACAAAACGTTGTCGCTGAGAGAAAGAACCGACACTTGGTGGAAACGGCTTGTACCATGCTCCTTCACAATAATGTACCTCCTCGTTTTTGGGGAGATGCAATTTTCACAGCTTGCTACTTAATCAACCGTATGCCTTCCTCTGTACTTGAAAACAAGGTACCAAATTCTATTTTGTTTCCTCAACAACATCTTTATACCCTACTACTCCGCATCTTCGGGTGCACATGTTTTGTTCATGACCTTACTCCAGGGAAAGATAAGTTGGCTGCAAAATCCCTTAAGTGTCTTTTTCTCGACTACTCTCGTCTGCAGAAAGGTTATCGGTGTTATTCCCCAGATCTTCAACGATACTTTGTCTCTGCCGATGTCAGTTTCTTTGAGACTCGCCCCTTCTTTCTCTCTACTGCAAAAGAGTTCAATGATTCTGATCAGTCACAATCTCTCTCTCCAGAGGTCCTTAATCTCCCCATTGCACCCACCCCTGTCTCTAGCACCACCCTACGCACTTACCAATGGAGGCCCCGTCCACCACCCGTTCCTCAAGACTCATCCCCTGCTCTACCTGACTCTCACTCTCCGCATCCTACACCAGAGCTACCCATTGCTCTGCGTAGAGGTAACAGGTCATCTCGAAATCATAATCCTATATATGCTTGTCATTTGAATTATAATCAATTATCTACATCCTATTATACTTTTGTGGCTTCCTTGGATTCTATGTCTATTCCGAAAACTACAGGTGAAGCTATGTCTGATCCTAGCTAGCGACAAGCAATGATAGATGAAATGACTGCTTTGCACTCCAACGGGACATGGGATTTAGTACCTTTACCTGATGGCAAAACCACAGTGGGGTGTCGCTGGGTCTATACAGTCAAAGTTGGACCTGATGGAAAGATTGATCGCTTAAAAGCTCGTCTTGTGGCAAAAGGATACACACAGATCTTTGGTCTTGACTATGGGATATCTATTCTCCGATTGCCAAAATCGCATTCGTCCGACTTTTTCTTGCCATAGCTGCTATTCACCACTGGCCACTCCATCAATTAGACATAAAAAATGCCTTCCTATTCTCTGATGCTGATTGGGCAGGGTCACCATCAGATAGAAGATCCACTTTTGGGTACTGTGTTCTTGTTGGAGGTAATTTGATATCATGGCGGAGCAAGAAGCAAAACATAGTCGCAAGATCGAGTGCAGAAGTGGAATATCGTGCTATGGCTGCAACGACTTGTGAACTTACATGGCTAAAACAGTTACTCAAACAACTTAAGTTAGGAGATGTCAACGTAATGAAACTAATTTGTGATAACCAAGCTGCACTTCATATTGCTTCCAATCCGGTCTTCCATGAAAGAACAAAGCACATAGAAATTGATTGTCATTTTGTATGAGACAAAGTTCTTTCTGGAGAAACCACAACTAATTTTGTTGGATCAAATGATCAATTGGCTGACATATTCACTAAGTCACTTAGGGGTCCTCGAGTTGAATCTATATGTAACAAGCTTGGTGCATATGATATGTATGCTCCAGCTTGAGGAGGAATGTTAGAATTCAAAGTATGATTTATTATTCTTTGACTGTACAATTTTCTAGGTTCAATGGTAGAACTTCTAGTCAAATACAAGTCCCTAGTATTTGAATGTAATTATTGTATTTGAATGTAATTATTGTATTTGAATGTAATTATTGTAATCTCATTATAAATAGAACGTGTGTGATCTTGTTTGAGACACACAAGAAACTCAAGAAATCATATTTTACACAAATAAACAATGTAACAAGGAATGAAGGATGGGTGAAGCAGAGTGACATAAATTCAAGCTCTGTTTCGATCCTGGCGAGATCGGCCACAATCCCAGAATCCCGGTGTGGTGGACAGACTTATTGTCACGCTACCGGTTGTGGAAACGCCTTCAACGGGTACGGTGCTCGCGCCCACTAATTGAGCCTTAATTGCGGACCATTGTCGCGTCCCGACCAGCGATACGACCTGATCCTGTGTTATATGGAAAGCGCAGCTTTTTTCTAAACTTTTTATTTATTCATTGAGGGTATTTGGGTCTTTTCGACACACATCCACTTAACCTAATTAATTAATTTATTTATTACTATTATAAAATCACTTAACCTTTTTCGCAGCCAGTATCTGTATTAAGTTTCTCAGTTTTGTTTTCTTCTTCCTCTGTTTCACTTCACACATGTTTATTTTCTTCTTTCTCTCTTTCACACACGTTCGTTTTTCTTCTTTCTCTCTTTCACACACGTTCGTTTTTCTTCTTTGCAACGGGTCTATTTTTGCCCTCTGTTTTGTCCCTAATATGATTACCCCTTTAATTTAAATTAATTTGCTAGTTTTTAGTTTTTTGTATACAGTTTTTATTTTATGTTTAGTTTATATACTATTTTTTAGTCTTCGCAATAGCAGTCATCCTGCTATCCCCTTGGGGTATGGCGCTCCACACCACTATTTGAGATTGACAACATAGAATTGAAGAGAGAAAAGAGAGAAAGAGTACTGGCATAATGTGGGGATACAATAAAAGGTAGGGAAACCAACCACAATAAGGTCACATCTAGCCATCTACTATTACCGGAATAAAAAGTCAAATTTATTATATATTAAAAAACATTTAAAACAAATATATTACATGTACTGCACAGATAAATGTAATAAAATTATAAACTAACAAAAATTTAACTGTCAATCCATATCTGCTATGCTAGAAATACAAGTAAAACAGCATTTAGGCCATATAGCAGTAAGCATCCACATTTGAGATTATTAATTACTTAAAGAACAAAGAAATCAAGTATATCATTAACTGATGAATTGAACTTCGCTTTTAAAACGGAAATAAAAATCCTAACTAAATACACAAGACCAACAATAGCCACATAGTGAGATAGTTGTATGGAAGCCTATAATACCTTACAAGCAGCTGTTTGAGCACCTTTTCCCTGCCATATTCTACGAAAGGATAAGTGTTTTGGCAACACACCCATGAGATCTACATTTAATAAACCAGGGGCGGCCTCATCAAAGTTAGAATTGATGATTTCTGCAACCCACAAAGAGTGCTGCATCTTTCCTGAATTCAAGCCGCCATTGCAAAAATTACCGAGACAGGAAATCATCAAAAAGACCAGGATCTAAATGCAAAAAAATTAATGAAAGAAACCTTTATTATAGGATGCCATAAGCGGGACCTGATCACTTGTCCAAATTGTCTTTTCATCATATTCCTTCATAATGTTCAATTTCCCCCTTTCTTCAATAAAAGTTGGCTACAATTACATAAAAAAAAAAAAATATGAAGAAGAATCTATTGCAGTGAATATGTCTAAACTTCATAAGACATAACCAAAAAGAACTAAAGCTCAGTGACAGTCCATAGAATGTGTTGGAACATACTTGTTGTTCATCCAGTAGATCCATCAAGATCAGATGAGAGGATACTAAACTTCCGTCCCCCTTTTGGATATGATTAGATGCACTAAGCAACATATCACGGACACTAAGCAAAGGGCTTGTAGATGCAAACGAAACACGCGATTGTGTATTTGCTTCAACTTCCTGCTGGAGTAATAAACCAAATGGAAGAGGCCAGATAGATGTGATAGTACGAGGAAGTGGAACTGAAACTATTTCACCTATTAAACCAAAGGAAATTTTAGTTGATAAAACAAATGAAAATATTGACAATCTGACATACGGATATATCATATATGAAGAAACAGATGTATATCGCCAATAGCCTGGCTTTGTTTATTCAGAAACTTCGTTACAGTCAGAACAGCTATTACTTCTGTCATTTGTAAACGGGAAGCACTAGTACATCCAGCAACTAGACATGAACAATACATTAATTATGGTTTGTTAGAGGACGAAGTTTACATGCACCGGCAGCTGGGTTTTGGGGCAGCAGATAAAACGTCGTTTATGAGAGACATTAAGATGTCAACAATTCACATCTTGGCGTAAAAAAAAATAGCCCCAAGAAAAGGTCTTATCCATTAAGACAAGGTTTTTATCAGTGTTGTCAAATAGCAGCTATAGCGGCGCTATAGTGCTATAACATAGCAGAAATTGAAACAAAACGCTATTGTTCCGCGGTATGCTATTTAGTACAAAATATTGTCAAATAGCATTGTAGCATTGCGGAATTTGAACAAATCACTATTTTACGCAATCCGCAATCAACAACACTGGGTTCTACTCAAGTTGTATGGTTGTTCAAATCCGGATTGGATAGGCTCTTCTATTGATAAGGAAATCCGCTTTAAAGTATTGTATATTCTTCTGTAGTGGTAACGTTACCTCCTCAAAAATTCAAAGAAAAAAAAGAATGTTGTTGCAATGTTAAGCACAAAAGTTTGAATATCAAGTTATGGCATTGACTTCTTGTGTGCTCATCTGGCTCAAACAACATCTTCTCAAGCTTAAATTTGGAGAAGCTATGCCAATGACACTCATTCCGGAGAATCAAGTTGCTTTGCATATTATCTCAAATCAAGTATTTCATGAGATTCAAAGGACCAGACCCATTTGCATTGTATTGTCATTTCACTAGATAGGATATTCTATCTAGAGAAACTTCAATTCATTTGATTAGAACAAATAATAAATTTACATATGTTTCCTCTTCCATCATATGATAGTTGGACTTCATTTAATATACTTGTAAAATATGAGTAATTTATGTGTGTCTAATGAGATCATACACCTTCTATTTATAATGATGATGTAACAATTACATTCAATGTCTAAGAAATTGTATTTACTAGAACTACTAACAATTAGCCTAGGTTGTTGCATAATCAAGGAATAATAAAAACATACACTAAATTTTAACAATACTCACCAGATGTATTATAGATAGTCAAACAATCAATTTGTAATATGCATAGAAGAGCTTCAGATGTATGACCCAGATGACACCAGCACACCTAACAATTCTCAAAACAAAAGTAGTTAAAGCAATATGGTCCAGTAAATGAAACAAGAAGCTGCATCAATTGCTACAAGGGAAATGTTTCTGTTGAAATATTTCAGTATTTATTACTATTGATACAATCTGATTTTGTCTTGATTTAGTTTATTTATTTTTAGTATATCACTCCTTGATTAGAGGGATTGACTTTGTGTACTTTCTACCATAAAAGGAACACTCTTCCTCAATGACTTGTCCAACCAGTTGGTGGCATATCTTCACCGGCTTGATTGATAACTCCTCTGTGACAAACAGTCCTACAAGTGATGGAGGAAACCCACCAACCGACAACAGAGAAGGTGGCTGCGATGACAGTGCACTACACAAGAAAATAGGAACCGGTCGCGATGATGGCAGGCCAGGTATGGGCACAAGAGGACCTGGCATGGGAGGACCCGGTTTGGGTGGACCTAGCAAGTGACCCAGGCCTTGGAAGCGGTTGCGATGTCGGTGCTAGTGAGATTGGAATATATCAAAGATTAGTTGGAAAATTGATATACTTATCTCATACTCGTCTTGGTGTTGCCTTTCCTGTCAGTGTTGTTAGTCAGTTTATGCACTCCTCTTATGAAGAGCATGTTGAGGTTGTCTATAGAATTATAAGATACTTAATGGTTACCTACGGAAGGGGCTTATTTTTGGAAAAAACCAAAACCAATGATAAAAATGTAGCTATTTTTACCGATGCAGATTGGACAGGTTCTGTAATGGATGGGATGTCTACTTTAGATCATTGCACCTGTGAGTGGCGAAACTTGGTAACTTGGTTGCTAGAAGCATGGTCAAAGCTGCTAAGTTTAGAGCAATGGCCCAAGGAATTTGTGAAGGTTTGCAGATTCATAGAGTTCTAAAGGAACTGAAAAATGAAAATGATAGTGGAGCTCCCATTGAAGTTATATTGTGATAGCAAGGATGCAATGCGCATAGCTCACTTACCTACCCAACATGATAGAATCAATCATATCGAAATACATCGTCATTTTATAAAAGATAAAATAAATTTTGGAACTCTCTGCTTGCCATTAGTGTCTTCAAATCAACGACGGCTGACATTTTAACCAAGAGTTTAGCAAGACCAACCTTTGAACGTTTGATAAACAAGTTGGACATGATCGATATCTAAGTATCAACTTAGGGGGGAACGGGGTTGAAATATTTCAGTACTTATTATTATTGATATCTAGGGATGGCAATTAGACTCAGACCTAATGGGTACCCGCAAAAAAATTCACAATGGGTAAGGTAAAAACCCGCATAATAGGTATGGGCACGGGGACGGGTAATTACCCATAAAATTAAGCGGGTATGGGTGCGAGTACGGGTACTATAGTACCCACCCCGCACCCGCACTTATATAAATATATTATTTACTTATTTATTATATTAGTGTTTAGTTTAATTAATTGTTTTCCTTTATGTTTTAACATCTATTAATATCATTGAACCACTACAATATTTATAATTGCAAGATAAACTTTTGCAAACTTTTTAAGAATTTGATTATGATGAATATGTAAATAATTGTGACCTTATAATTAAGAGTTATGTCTTATTAATCGTGGCTTTATAATTATACTTGCAACTTCCTATCAATTATTTTTACAGATCTCGAATAATATTATCGTAGAACTTGCAACTTTATAAATTATTATTATGAATATTAGAATGTGTATTGTAACGAGTGCTCATTTGAAATGTTTTGAGTTAAAAAATATTTTAGTTTATAATACTTTATGATTGGAGTTAAAATATTTGAATAATTTTTAAATTTAATCACAACAATATCATTTATTTATCGATATATTTTAGTTAAAGTGTGGATAATGGGTATGGATACGGACACTTAGGTATCCAGAGGGTAAGGGTACGGGTATTAAAATTGATACTCAAAAGGATACGGGCACGGATATGGGTATTTTTTTAAACTGCGGGTATGGGGACGAATTACTATAGTACCCTACCCAAACCTTACCCATTGCCATCCCTATTGATATCCGTTGATTTTGTCTATATTTCGATTTATTTTATTTCAGTATCTCACTCATTGATTTGAGGAGTTGACTCTGTGTACTTGCCCTATAAAATGAGCACTCTTTCACTAGAATAAAATACTTGAGTTCCAATAATATTTTCTACAGTTTCTATTTTACACTTTTAGTTCTCTGTGTTGCACTTCCTGGTTGAATGCATACTATAGCAACCATTGGCAGCTGGATAAATGTCAACCTCCTTGAAAACCCAAAACAAGTCATGTAAGACTTTTTAGAATTTAGGAGATAATTTCTAAGGGAAAAAAGAATCAACATAAAATAATCTCCTTAAACAAAGAAGCAAATGAAAATGGAATTAAGCAAACAATTTCTCAACACCAGATGCATGCATACCTATCAAAAACGTCCCCAAAAGAAACCTTATGCTGAACATCAAGGACATATAAGAAAATCCTATCCAGCAAAATATCTAAGGCCAAATATTTCCTTAAAATTCAAACTACCCACTAAAAGCTAGGATCCAAAGGACAACATAATGAAGGCTAGGTAGTTAATCCCAGCTTTTCCCGGCAAGATCCCGTTGTCCCGGTGCGGTGCAGTGTCTGACCGCGACGGCGTGGTCTGCGACACAATGAAACAAGATCCAGGCGAGATCCCGCTATCCCGGCGTAGTTAATCCCAATGTTTTCCAGCGAGATCCCGCTATTATTTCTTCCTTCTCTATTTTGTTGTTTCTACTTTCACCTAAGAAGAGGAAGTAGAATATGCTAATGAAGATGATGCTTATCTTTGATTCTTGTGCTAGAACATGCATTTGAGTTTTAATATTTGGTTATTTTATTACTCTGTATTAAAAACTTCAATATGCATCATCTTTATTTCTTTGACTTTTGTTGGTATTTCAATGTATGTTTTGACTAGGGGTAAGACTTCAATGTATGTTTTGACTAGGGGTAAGACTTCAATGTATGTTTTGACTTGTGGATTCTTATTACTAATTATGAATGTTTCAGAGTTTGAGTCATTTGTGAATTTTACATTAAATATAGATTTATATAATATTATTCATGTAATTTGTTCAAAAGAATAGCAATTATCCCGCCTATCCCGGAACTCGCTAGCCCACTTTTGGGGTTGACCGCGACGAATGAAATTTTGAATGGTTGAACTTTGAAAGGGTTGTGAGGCCAGTTTATTTCTTTTCCATACATTAATGTCAAACCAAAGCTATAAAGCATCTTCCTTCGTCCTACGGTAAGTTAAGTAACCATCCTCTTATCCATTATAAACAAATTCCTTTTGTAACTGAAAATTGCACATAAATCTCTAATCCTTGGCATCCAACTTCTTTAAATTCAGCTTGCAGCCCCGAAGTCCCAGCTACTACATATTAGAAGATTATTTAAACATTCATCTTCTAAAACATGGTTTCTTAATCAACTTCTATGTTCACTAGATCTCTTCCAATTTGTATGGGAATTCAAACTATACATGTGAAAAGTATGTTCTCTAAATGCTGACCTAATACTCAGTTTCTCCATATGAGTAAAGAACTAAGAAGATTCAAGTAAATTCTAATGCTAATGCTAATAATGATTAATAAAAACAAATACAATGAAACAGGACATGAGCACTAAACCTAAACCTAAATTATATTAAATTTAACACAATCACCAAACCTGAGGTGAGGTAGTAAATTTCTTACACATCAAAAACAATAGAGATAATTTCCATGCAAACTCAAACAAGCAGCTTTATCTACCAACATAAATCAAAATTGAAAATAAAACTTCTCAAACTTCTAAAAAAAGCCTCTAAAATGCAAAACAATGAGTGAAACGGAACAACTATCTTCTTATCAGCAATTTTCACTAAACAGAACTCAGTTAAGCCAGAGCTATAACGTAATGTATCAGTTAAACTTATTTCTAAGCATGAAAAATCAAAACCATACCTTAACTATAGGAGATCGCAAAGTAAATCTCTTAAATACTCTCGCATCTATCGACCATATAATCCTGCAACAAATCATTTCGCAAAAGCAAATTTAAACAAAACATTGCACGAAATCAGTTAGTTCCGAAAAATCACATTAGCAAAAAAAAACAACAGCATTTGAAAATTAAACTTGAGATTTATCTTTTTTTTCTTATTTTAAGAACTGATTAAGTAGAGAAGCGCAAACGCGTGTTGCACGAAATCAGTTAGTTCAGAAAAAAGCACAGTAGCAATACAACAACGACATTTGAAAATTAAACTCGAGATTTAACTAAATAGAGAAACGAGTGTTCTTCGCGATAAATGAATTACCGGTTTCCTCGAATGAAAAGCTCGTGATCACCGCGATTATTCAATGCAGAAGCGACTTCATCGCAATCATCTTCAGCGGTTCTATCTCGAGCGATTTCTGGATCGAAAAGGAAGTATTCATAGTTTTCGGCGACGGTGTCAGGTGGTTTACCGTCGAGAGCTTCGGCTATGAGGCCGAAGGGTTTGAACTCGCCTAGTAGTGTTAGGCGACGAACGCCTATGGACATTTTTGAAGCTTGGAGAAAGTTTGCTCGGTCGAAACGTGTGGTGATGATGAAAGAGAAATTAGTCAAATGGAGTGTATAGTGGAACCAAGGTTTCAAATCCCGCTCTTTCTTTTTGGTTGAGTTTGAGTTTGCTACGCGAACTGGTTGGTTGGGTTTATCGGACTAGAGGTTAAACCCTAGAGTTGTTTTTGGGGTTGCTTTTTGCACCTATGTTTTTCCTTGTACAATACACTCCCTATAATCTTATTCTTTTCATGTAGGCCTTCAAATTTGAATTTCTAAAAAAAATTGTGTTTAATGAGGTTTCTATAATTATGGTGATTTAATTTTAAATTTAAATTTGAAAAAACTGAGCGTAAAAGGTAAATTTATCTAGGAAGATGTTAAACCAAAATTATGAATTGCTTTTCGTATATATGTTTACTATGAAAAAAAAAAAGTTTACTTTTGAAATATTATATTTTATAAGATATGTTGTCTTCCAAAATTTAACTATTAGACTAGTATTTATAAAACAAAAATTCATCGTATTATTTATACATTTGAAAAGATAGATTTTAACATTAAGACCACTCACACTCCTAAGTAATCTATTGTTTTTCGATGGATTTTAAGCACTTGAAGAGTACTTACGGCTTTAGACCCTCATACTGCTCTCAAAAGATCAATGATGTTTTCCTATGTATTCTCATAGAACTTTCCGCTATGAAATCGAATGGACACTGATATTATACTCATACTAAGATTGAAGAGATAATGGTATTATAAACACTTTAAAATTTAAAGAGACGTGAAGAAAAATGATAATTGTCTCATAAGTGCGTCAAATAGAAAAGTGATAGGATAGAAAATGAGACCTATATCTTGATGGGTTTCGTTGAAATTAAAGAATATTGAAAAAGTCTCACATTGCGTGGAATTGTAAAATAAGAGATAGCTCAATGCTATATAAATTACTCTAGTTATTCATTACAAATCGCATTTGTCATAAGCACTTCAACATGTATCTAATTATTTTCTTTTATCTTCTACTATTGTGCTAGAGTGTTATGAGATGTAGTTTGGATATTTGTTATATATAATGTGTGCGTACTAGAACTATGGGGAGTTTAGATAGAAGTCTATGTGTTGTAACATTTTCACACAATATTATTATTTTGTTGTTATTAAATAATGGTTGTGGTTTTTTTTTTGGATTTTGAAGTTTTCACATTATATTATTATGTATTGGTGTTTTCCACGTGGTTGAACACTCTATTTATAGTGTTGGATAAGAAAAACGGTAAAATAAAAAAGGAAGACTCATATCAAGTGACTCTTGAAAAACAAATGGTTGGATCGAGCTTTTGGAAGGCAAGTGTTATATAGGGTGTATACTAGACACATGTTATCTATGACATTGATTTGAACTGAAGTTCTTTTAAAGAAATATATATATATATATATATATATATATATATATATATATAAATTACTTTTGAATTATTTAATAGTATTGTTATTAATATATATCTTTAATTTAATTCAAAAATATTTAATAGATTTTTGGATAGTTATGTATTTGATATTAAAAAATAAAAAATTTAATATATTTTAAATTTGGTTTTAAAAAAATGAGTACACCATTCGAGCCCTGACCTCATGTTGTGTTGAGTCGGGCTGGAAAGCGGCGCACTCGTGTAGTGGTAAAGTGATATGCATCACCCCCATCACAAACTTTGTACCTTTTGGGGCATGTCCAAGTGGTTCAACTTCCATCTGATATACATCATAATTGTGTGTAACCTATCACATGTGGGACTATGCTTTTTATCGATTCATACACAAACATTACGACGTTTAAGACTAAATTGACTAACGGTTTGGTAATTCGACGACTAATTTGAATTTTTGATTGAGTCAAAAATTAAAGTGATAACCTTCTATACTTTTAAATAGTAAAATGATAGTGTGCTCATTTATTTTATTTTTTACATTCCCAACCCATGTGTTCCAATACTCAAACGCATAACCTCGTACTAGTCAATGGTGCTCAAACCATAGTGAAAACGACGTCTGGTGTGTGTGTCCATCTGACGTGTGTGTCCATCGTTGGTATTAGTTTTATCACAATGCTATAATTTTGTTGTAAATTTGAGCTTACTATTTCCACCCTGCACATTAGTAATTTAACGGTCCTTAATTTTACGTGCGCTTTGAACTCCCTATTTCCACCCTACGTGTTAGTAATTTCAAAATCTTTAATTTTATTTATATACCTTACTTAGGGTTGAACAACGGTTGGTTATTGTCGGTAACGGGCCAAAAAGTCCAAATCGAAGAGAAACTGAAGTGCCACAAATTGGGACTGATGCTTACCATTCAAGTCATCGATTAGTTCGGGTGACGAGTAAAATGAATTATGGGTCGAACAGTCATTTTGTTACGGTTTTGAAAACTAGCAATAAAAAATAATATGAATGTCTCATTTTTATTCAACCAGACGAAGAGCATAGCATTAAAAATGATAAATCAGAAGAATAATTCCATTAACTATAAATTTGAACAAATTAAAGAGGGAAGACTTTAACTAATTTAATGTCAAAAACAAAAGGCCACAAAACATTAAACTTAAAAAAAAAACTTGTGTTTAGATATTTATTTACAAAGGAAAAAGTAGTTGAAACTTACAAAATATCAAACATGCAAGGATTACACACTAACATACTCGAACAACGAGCATCGTTTTTAAACTTTGCTACCACTACAAATAGGTAAACATTTGAAAGTTGAAAACATTGTCACCAAAATCCTATTTGAACCAAAACTTCCATCTTTTAAATATGTAGTGAAAATATATGTGTGTATGCCTTGTAATAATTGAAGACAAGAACTGCAGCTCAACATCCAAAAATTGTAGCAATGACAACTAATGGAGAAAATGCTACTTGGCCTCTCTCTTTCTCGTTTACTCGCACTCAAAACTTTATTTGTTTTTAACTTTTACTGAATTGTTTTTTTCTAGGAATAGACAGTGGTAGATTAAAGGGCTTAGAGAGAAAGATAAAGTGAAATTGGTACTATCATGTACTAATGTACTACCAAATACCAATAGAGTGGAGCAAAAATATTGACTCAAGGCTCAAGACATTAGTGAATACTAAGTAACCATATATGCCGTGTATATAACACACAAAAGTAGACCCGTAATATGTATATCTTATGTGAGTCGGTCGGACTCGGCCCCCAACGGGGTGAAATTAGTAATCTGAACTCATTCGCCATAATTCACTTCAAATTAATTTTTTCAAATTTACAATTTAATGAACCGATGAAAACTACTCGAGTGCTATTTTTTCAGTGTGACTACGTCATGTGCAGTCATGTGCAGATCAAAATTGATTTTTGTCCACCCCTAATATACCTATGTGCATGTCATGTTTTAGTTTTGATTCAAACATGTTTATTTTTGTTGTTGGGATCTTTGCACACAAGCGTTAGAGCTTGACAAACACATAGGTAATGTGTTAGCTTAGTCATTATCTTTGTACGGTGGTATCAAATATTTTGAAGACATGTTTTGATTTTTTAAAAATTGAGTCTTTCATAAAAAAATATTAAAAGTTTAAAAAGAATCATTGCTTATTAAAATTGTAAATTACATTAATAATATAAAAAAACTTGTAAATAACATTAATAACATTAAAAATATAGTTATATTTTTTTTGTCAAAAAATCTTATCCTATTAATGATTTTTTTTTTGTTATTTTGTTTTTGAACTCTATAGTTCAGGTTTAATTTTTTTCTCTTAATAATATTTTTAAAAATTCTATAATACTCTTTAAAAAAATAATAATTGAATTGTGTGCGGTTGATCTACTTGCACAAACCTGTGACCAGCCGTGCGTGGATGCATCCTATTGCATGTCACTACAGATATTTGATCAAAATATGTGTAGTTTAAAAATACTTTTTATGCCATATTTCATGTTGGTTGCTAGTAGCCCTTTTGCATGTAAAATAGTGTGCTTTTTTATCTAAAAGCATGGTTATATTATGTGGTTAACTTCATCAAAATGGGTTCCTTACTTATCTCTCTAAGTTTGAGTGCTATGATCCTTTTATGATGTTTGCATGTGAGTCAATATAGTTGAAATTCCATTTTTACGGAAGGTAGTAGCTAAGAAGTGGTGAAATTTCCCTTAGATACTCTTCAACATCATATACTATAAATATTTTGCATTTAGTAATTTTTTTATCAACCCAACAACTAAAATAGTTTTTTTTTTTCTTCCTATTTGTGAAACGTGTGACACATCAACGTAAACAATCAATAAAATTGATTAATTAAAATTATATTTTTGTATATAGTATATCTAGGATAGTTTAGTAATGCACGGTTTTTTAAAATATATGTTAGTTTATGATTTCAGAGTTGTCATTTGTTAAATTTGATCGTATCTCATTTGAGGATGTGACTTTAGACACATACATATATTTTTTTTTTATTTGATAAATAATTAAAAATATTGATTAATAATAATAAAATTAATTAAAGTTAGTAAAAAATATTAAAAAAAATTATAGAGATCAAGTAGAGTTGTTAGTAACATCCGAAAAATAATTTAAGTTATGATTGGGTAACGAATATAGTAGATATAAGTTATGTATTTTATTCTTAGTATTTATTTTATTTCTAATGTAAGTAAATGTATTTTTTTCGCTTCTGAAAATAAACAAAATTTAAGTATATCATTGACAAAAAAAATGTGAACATGCTAAAATATTTGAATGTGTTTCAATATTTTAACAATTGTATATATGTTAATAAATAAAATTGACTGCAAAATAAGAAAAAATAGTACCGCAAAATACAAAATAGAAGAGAGTTGCTAATTTATTTGCAATGTCACAAAGGATAGTAAATAATTAACAAGTGTATATGATGCAAAATAGAATGGAGGTGATAAAATATTGTACGAATATTACCAACAACTTTATTCAATCTATATATAAAAATAATAAATAAATAATTAAAATTTTATATATTAATTAATAATAATATAAAATTAATTAAAAAATACAAAAAACTACATAAATTAGATATAATTATCGGTAACATTCGGACAATATTTTATGACCGGGTAATCAATATATAATTTATATATGTTGTGCATTTTATTTCTAATGTAATTAGATATATCTTCCTTTTTTTCTATTAAAAAAAACATAATGTGAGTATATCGGGATGGACCAAATGAAAAAATGCGGACTTGCTAAAATCTTTAAACTTTTTATATTAATGTTTAAACTATGTTCCAAAATTGACTCCAAAATAAGAGATAGTTCGATGCAAAATAAGCTACAAAAGATGAGTGTGTTGCTAATATCACAAAAAAATAGTAAATAATTAATAAGTAATTAGACTACAAAATAAGAGGGAGTTGTTAAAATATTATTTGAATGTTATTGACAACTAAATTAAATCTCGATACTATTTTATATAATTTTTTTATTAAATTTTAATACAAAAAAATATGGATAGAAATCGGAAATCACTCCTATTATAATTTTTATTGTTTCACATAGTAGAGATGCAATCTACTAAATATCTAAAAAAATATATAACATTTTGATATATAAATTTAAAATATAATATTTTAAAATTTTATTTAAAAAAGTTGATATTTATAGAAAAAAATTATCTGTTAAAGGTATTGGTAGTGAAAAGCCAACGAATTTACAAGTTTTTGTTGACAAATAGATAATTTACTATTATATTTTCCAAAGTAAATATGCCTGCTACTAGGGCCTTGCATGGTTGAGTTTAAAAAAAATAAAATAAATTATAGCCATTTTAAAATCAATATATGAATTTAAATTTATAATTAAATTTATTATTTAGTTTAAAATTGATTATAAAATTGATTGTAAAATTGGTTATGGTTAAATAATCGGTTTATAGTTAAGTAACTGGTTTCGAAAAACTCAATTTTAAAATCGATTTTTTTTTCAAAATTGGTTAAAATTTGATTATTTTTTAATATTTATTTTTTAAAAAATTATTTATTCATAGTTTAAAAACTAGTTATTTAAAAAAATCGATTATTCATATTTAAAAATCGATTATTTTTACAAAATGAAAGTTCAATGAAAAACATACATCAACCATACAATTGTTTTATATTGTGATTAAAATTGAGCATGTTCAATTGCTTATAATAACTCGTGATTAAAATTGATTTATTACTAACTTCATTAATTAAGACCATCGATTCTGATTCATATTAGTTCAATAAATTGTTTATTACTAAAACCGTATAAAAATACAAATACTTGAAAGTTTATTCAATCAAATTTAACAATTATTGCACCATAATAAAACCGTAAAAAAATACAAACACTTTAAATTTTGCTTCCAACACCTAGATGGACACCACTACTACAAGATTTAGTAAATTTAAAATATCTAATAGATTTAATATATTAATTTTTGTCGTGAAAATTTATAATTAAGTTAAGTTTGAACAATATCTAAATCTCAATATCATTTTCAACATAACATATTAATGTAACATTTTGAAAAATATTAATCATTTAAAAATCAATAATTTAAGAAATTATATTTAAAATATTTAGTCTATCATATTTTAGTCTTCATTAATAAAGAATAAATATCTTAATTTTATTAACTAGTTAATAAACAATTGATTAAATGAATTTAGTAATATCTCAATGAAGTTATTAATAAATTATCGAAAAACGTTGTCGGAAGATGGAAGGTCGGTGTAGTGATGGTAAAATTATAATTGTTTTGGAGTTATGGTGATTTATAATTTTAGGAAGGTGAGTGGATAAAAAATGGATAAAAACCAAATCTAAACATGAAACATAAGTGGGTATCCAACCGATTGGTAAATAAATCGAATCATAACGATATTATTTTAACCAGATATTTAACATGGATTTAGATCCGGTTTTAAATTTGGGTCTCATAACATGATTTTTTGCACAGTCATACGTCCTACCTTAAATTATTTAATGATTTTGAATATCTACAAATCTCTCAATAATGTTAATAATAATAACTTTTAAATAACTTGTTGCTGATTTTAAGATTTTAAAACATAAATTGAAGTTTTATTTCATCAAATAAACAAAATTAAAAAGTTATAAATTTTGCCATTTTTTTTTTCTTTCAATTTTTGTTGTTTAATTGATAGTAGTAGAGGTAAATTAAAATTACACACTAGTTGTTGAGAATTTAAAATATACAAAAATATGAATAAATAAATTTTGATTATATTTTTTTTTTACATAAAATTAAGTATAATGTGTGTGTATATATATATTATTTTTGTTGGAACTTAAGTGAAATTACACATTTAGCTCTTTAATTTGTTTTGTGATTTTATTTTAGTCTCTTTGACTATTTTTGTAATGTTTTGCTCTTTAACTTTATTTTTGTTATTTATGTTCATTAAATTTATGTCAATTTTGCTTGCAAATGTCATTAGTCGTGATTGATTATAACTTATGAAAATATCATTTTTCTCTTTCTTATCTAAATGAGGTTCTATTTTAACATTTATCCTCTTTTTTCTCTTAACTTTCCATTATCTTTTTCTTTTCTATTTTTCTCCCTGTAGTCTATTTTTTTTCTCGATAGATATACTTTTTTTTAATATGAACAAATAAATATTGTTTTAAGTTAAAAAAAAAAAGAAAAAAAAATTGTATAGTGTAGTTTCGATCATTATATGAAGATGATGAGAAATTGAAAAAATATAAGCAAGAGAACTACACCCACATCAATAAAAATAAGATTAAAAAAAAAAAATTGATTCACGCAAGTTCATTGGTTCAAAAAATGAAGTACTTTTCTCTACACAAAGATAAAGACTTACAAAGAGGTTGATAGACAAATGTTAACTATATTTACATTGGGTTCAAATAAAATATTAAGATGAGCAAAACCAACTAACCCGACCGTACCCTAGCCATCTTAATGACCCAATTTGACATACATACAAGTTCTAGTGGGTCATGACGAGTTTGTTGAGACAAACTTCATATTTAAAGTTTTGATGAAAATAAACAAAAGTTAATTAAGAAAGTTAATTATGATTCTAAAATATTATGTTAATTTAACTTGTATTTTTGAGTGAATTTAATTAAGAACAGAATCAAGCAAAAGCATAGAAGACAACAACAAGAACATTAAAACATAGAATGATCTCCAGTTTCAAAAATGTTCATCACAACATATTGACCAATCTTTTCCTACATCTTTAACAAAAAGTCTGCCTTGGAAATTTATTCAAATAGAATCAGTACATGGCAAGGAACAAGTAAGATTCATCCCATATCAAAAAGGTTATCTGATCACTCAAATAAAAAGACTCAAAAAAAGTCAAAAATAAGAACAGTTTGTAACTCTAAAATCAATCTGTCAAGAAAGTTTGATCAACCTTGATATATGATAAGACATTGCAAAGGACATCCAGAATGATCAAAACAGGAACTCCATATTGATCATCAAAACTCCAGAAAGATCAAATTGACAAATCCAGATTGATAATCAATCTCCGTTTTTTGCATAACTCCAGCAGCATTTTGTTCTCTTCTGCAATGGCTTATAATTCTTCTTCAAACTCGATTGGCTACATTCAAGACTCAAGATCGAAATTGTACCATCCAAGATCAAGGGAGAAACTTCAAAGGCTTTTTAACTATAAGACAAAACTGATTTAAAGCTGTAACAGAAAAGTCAAAAGCAGTTTTAAATCAATTTAAGGCTGGATTATTTTTATTATGAAATATTGATTTCAATAAAAAATACAGAGCACTACCAACAACTCTTTTTGACCCTCATTATATGCTTCTAAAGCCTATAAATAGAAGACCAATATCCAGGAGCATAACAAGAATTTCAGGTGCTGTAAAATCCCACAAATCATTCACATACACATACTTGAAGTTCTGAAATTTCACAAAGAATAAGCAAATCTAAAGTCTCATATTAGATTGCGTAGTTATCAGTGAATCATTTGTAAAATAATCAATTCTCAAACAAGAGTTGAGAAATCTCATATTCTGTAAAAAAACAATCTTATTGTAAAAACTCAAACTATAAGAGTTTCTTTATAGTTTGTTTATATTGTACTGAATCCTATCAAAGTTAGATAGGTGCTGTTGTTGCTTTCTAGGTGGAAAGTAATAGAGATTGAAACAGATCAAGGTTGATCTAGACTAGGTGTTGTAAAATCAAGAAGGTTCTTTATTTTAAACACTTAGTGGAAAATCTCACAGTGTGAGGACTAGACGTAACCCAAGTTGGGTGAACCATAATATTTCTTTGTGTGGTATTTTCTATCATATCTCTTTATTTGTTAAACGTAATTGATTAACTAAGATAAATCACAAACTGATTTTCTGTTTTAAGCTAATCAAAGAACGTTCTCTGTTTTATAATAAAATCAAGAACGTTCTTCGTTTCTCTGTTTTCATAACCAAAATAAATCTTGAGTTATTTTCTTAAGCTTTTAACAGAAATTTTTAAAAGGTACATTTACAATTCAAACCTCGATTCTTTATAAATCGACATTGTTACTTCAGAGTCTCACATCGCAAATGCTAGTATATACGAGTTTTATCGGGTGTTAAAAACTAGATCAACAATTGTCTGAACTCAACCGCTTCACTTACCTTAAGTATAAAAATCCAACTCTTTTTAAGTTGTTTCTCAGTTTCACTAAGTCATCAAACCACCAATCTATTAAATAAATTGTTTGATAAACATATAGTAAAACATTAACAAAAATATCAAAAAGACCAATATGTTTTGTTTTAAAAAAATTGATTTGGAAAATAAAATAAACACACAGTTAAAGAAAATAAACAACTCAATCAGAAAATAAGAATTCCATTACCTGAACTAACCCACCTGCATAACTCATAAATCTACACCGATCGAAATCCGTCTAAACTGATGCAAAAATCAGTCATAATCAGATTTGTAAATTGCATGTTCAGATTTAAATGGTTTGACAAAATTGGATCCGAACTCACCTGATGCTCAATCCTACAAAATATGATATCTTATCATTGTCCTATCTCTTATCATCTCAATCAAACATGCCTCAATGTACATTTTGTTTTATAATTTGTGTATTCGACTCCTTAAAAGTTCAATAAGTGTTTTTTTGAATAAAAATAATTATTCACTTATAATCCTTAACAAGTGTCACAAGTACACATGTTAAGAAGACTTTGTAAATTATTATAAATAAATGTAAGAAGACGAAGATGTAATTGTGTGTACATTTTTTTCAAAATGATAAAGAATTAAGGTGAAGTAGAATACAAACATTAGATTAAAACCCTATCTAATTTGAAGAAAAGAATGGGAAACTAAGGTTTGCATAAACTGTAATCACCAACAGCTAATGACTATAAATAAAGTTAAAATAGATTTGTAGAAAATACTAATTTCATTATAAAAAATAAAGTAAGAGGATCAAAACAAAAACAAAAAAATAGTTATGTGACAAAAGCAAAATTACAAAATAAGTTAAGAGAACCAATACATAATTTAGCTTGAAATTTATTTAGGCTAATTTATTTATTACCTATATTATAGTAATCATCCGTCAATGAACATATTGGCACACAATGTGAGTTATTTCCAATCAAACAAAATTTAAGTGCTTATTAGAAGTGTAAATCATTTATTATTCGAACCAACTCATTATTTATTTACTTATATGTTTCTTTTTCCAATATTTTCTTTCCCTTGGATGAGAACTTTCTACTTATATGTTGGCATAACACACAAGAAGTTCATTTTATTGACTAAACTATATTTTCTTTTATTGTTATTATCCTTCATATTTTTTGTTCACCGAAAACTCCTAAATATTTATAGAAATAAAAATTTCCAAATATTTTTTTTAGCTTCCAACGAGTCATAGAACGAAAGATCTATGGTTCTCTTCTCGTAAGAGTAATTTCATTTCACCCCCTTTTCATTCGTGTCAGACCCCATTACAATTCAACTTTCAACGACTCTCTCTCTCTCTAACCTCTTCATTTTGAAGAGGGTCCAAGTCTTCACCTCTGCTACTATTCACAGATCTCGCTCTGATTTGGATCCTCCTCAACCTCAACCTCTCTCTCTACTCTTCATCACTCTTCTACTCTCCTTCCACGAATTCAATCGCTTCTCACAGATCAAAATCTTCGATTTCCAGTTTCTCGATCTAAGCTATCATGGCGGCCGCAAACGCTCCGATCGCCATGAAGGAAGTCCTAACTGTAAGTCCTAACGGATTTTTCTCCGTTCACACAGCTTAATTTACAGTTCCACCTCTCGACTCAAGAACACAAACACTTAATTTTATTTATTTATTATAATTATTGAATTATCGTTGTTTTGTGCTTATACTTTGTTCAATTTTGACTTTCAAGTGGACTACTCTTCAATTTTACGATATACTAATTTGTTTACTACTTGCTGTAAAATTTGATTAGATCTGAGTGTTTTATTTTTTATATTTTTTGCTTGTTTATGAATTTGAGAGTTTAGAAGCTTAATTGTTGGATGAATTGAGTTGAGTGATGTGATTTGTGTGATCTGATTTATGACTGTGCAGCTGCCGAGTGTTGGCATCAATACACAATTCATTACTTTCACGCATGTGACCATGGAATCGGACAAGTATATATGTGTTCGAGAAACGGCTCCACAGAATAGTGTTGTTATTGTTGATATGAGTATGCCGATGCAACCGTTGAGGCGGCCGATCACAGCGGATTCTGCTCTTATGAATCCTAATTCTAGAATCCTTGCTTTGAAAGGTAGGATATGTGTTTTGTGTTGTCTTCTCATAAACTTGTTAGTTGCAGTTACTATTATTTTATGTATTGAACAATTGGAACTTTGATATTGATGTAAAATTTGTGTCATTACAAATATTATAACATATTTGAAGCTTAGTAATAGTATGGTTGAATCATGTAGTTGTATCATTTTGTTGATACACGTGTTTGGTGAAATGAAACAAATCGGATAATTTTGACTAGTTTGACTTGACTTGACTAGTCCAACTGCCGAAGTATGTATACCTCAGCCCGGTATGTATACTTGAGGCAGAATGTCTCTAGCTCATTCAAGTATTATAGACATCCCGATTGATAGGGGCGCAGAGTTGTGAAGTTGGGATATTTGATTGATTTGAGAATCTAGAATCAATTGGCTTCCTTGTTTTTAAATTCTATATAATGAAGTTAGACACCATGTCTTTAAGTGCTATAATAATATTTTTGGGAAAAAAATTAAGACACCATTACTCTTACCGTCCTACACACAAGGGGATGCAAGAAGAGAGGCTATTAGATGAAGAGTTTATTTAGGTAGATGATAGAAAGAAGTAATGGTTTGGTTTTGTTGTTAACCTATGGCTTTATTCTTGTCAATTTACTTGGAGATATATGAAATTTATTGCTCTTAATGCAATATATTCGATAAATTATTTTCTCTATGTTTTTTCACTTTTGCTAATGTATTAAATTATTAATCACCCCAATCTCAGTTAGGCTTTTAAGATGTTGCAATCAGACATATTTTTCACGTTGTCAACATTTACTTGGTTTGGACTGATTAAAAGAAAAAATAATCAGCATTTAGATACCTATAATAATGTTCATAAATCATAAGTCTCCCGATTCCCAAATATTAGGCAATCTTTGGGTTCCAGTTTATGTGCCATGTGCTTCTGTTAGTGCTGTATTTAAAATATTATTTGCTTTTGGATTAACTTCACTTACAAGCTACATTGTTCTCTTGAAGCCCAACTCCAAGGGACTACACAGGATCACCTACAAATATTTAACATTGAATTGAAAACAAAGATGAAATCACATCAGATGCCTGAACAGGTAATAATTACGTGTTAGGATACAATAAACATGCAGTAGCATAATATGCCCCTAAGAATAACATTGTTAATTTATGTGTTGTGCCCTTATTTTTCATGTATAGGTAGTCTTCTGGAAGTGGATTAGCCCCAAAATATTGGGTATTGTGACACAGACCTCTGTATACCACTGGTCAATTGAAGGTAGGACAATGATGATTATAATCTGCTTGTACTCAACATTTTTATCAGTATTACATATTTTTGGTTTACACATTCTTAATGTGCTTGTAGCCCGTCTGTAAATTTTTTACTAATATATGGTCCCTAATCATCGTAACTTGTAGGTGATTCTGAACCTGTTAAGATGTTTGAGAGAACAGCGAATTTGGCAAACAACCAGATAATCAATTATCGATGCGACCCTACGGAAAAATGGTTGGTCTTGATTGGTATTGCTCCTGGTTCCCCCGAGGTATATCTCTGCTTCCTGTCATTGTTGGCTATCATAGGGAAACCCATTTCAAATTTTCAACTATAATTAGCTTTTTCATTCAGACAATATGTGCTTATCTTCATCTCTGTTTCAGCCACATTTATTGTGTATAATTGTGTAGACAATTATGTTCTTTCAACTGTGATCTTAGCAAGCCTAATCTATTTGGTTTATTTCTTTATATTATTTTGCATTATAGAGGCCACAATTGGTTAAAGGGAACATGCAACTTTTCTCTGTGGATCAGCAGCGTAGTCAGGCTCTTGAAGCTCATGCTGCATCATTTGCCCAATTCAAAGTGCGTTATCTTATGATTCTGCGTTCATCTTCATATAATTAAGTTGTTTTTAGATATTACCTGAATAATTGAATAATGCCAAACTATGCTATTATGTGTTGGGCAAATTTTGATTTTATTTTTTGGACAGGTTCCTGGGAATGAAAATCCTTCTGTTTTGATTTCTTTTGCCTCAAAAACACTTAATGCTGGTCAAATTATATCTAAGTTGCATGTCATTGAACTGGGTGCGCAGCCAGGTCTGCATATTCTTACCTTATTCACATCTATCTCTCATGCCTTTATTTTATGGGCAATATGGCTTAAAGATAAATCTATATTTTAATGCCAACCCAGCTGTCCTATCTCGAGTTTCCGAATTTAATGTTTCTGGTAAATCTAAAAATTAAATTGGTTATTTACATCAATATGTATTTATCATGCTTGATCTATAACTAGAGGTGGAGTGATCATATCAGTGGCAAGAATGGCCCTTTTATATAATGTCCCTACAGACTACAATGGTAATTGTGTCTTGCTATAATTTAATTCAGAACATAACAATTTCATAAACTTCATTTGCGGACAGTGTTGTCGATGGTGGTGGAAGGCCAAAAATCCACCATATAAACATGCCATCGAGGCCCATGGCGCCGATGTGGCGGGCATTCCTTCACAAATTGCATATGTTGGTTGTCAAAAAATCTGCCATGCCATGGCCGCCATTATACAACATTGTTTGTGGATCGATGAAATACAGTCAATCAAATGTATTTTATTTTGTCCTTTGACCATGCTACAAGGACGGTTTTTCCGATTGTTACCATGTTTTTGACTGATGAAAGGCATAATATATTTTGTTAGTCCATGCTTCACGGAGTGCTTTTCCATTTGTTACCATGTATTTGGTGGATGGGAAAATTTTAATGTGACAGATGTATGCATTTTTTTTTTCCTTTTTCATTTATAATGGGTTCATGTTGAGTTTTCTATTGTAGTGATAAACATATGTAGCCCTGTAAGTGGGAGGTATATGAAGCAGAAAATATTTATTAAATGTATTAGATATGAGTTGCATTATGTAACAAATTTCATAAATCTAAGAATATTTATCTAAATAAGGCACCTGAAGATGGGCCGGGGTTTTGTTGAGGTCTCACCTCAACTAGTGATGTGACCAAAGTAATCCTTATAAAAGCTTGGGTAATCCCCGCTTCTTGAGCAAGCTTTTGGGGTTGAGTTAGGTCCAACATAAATTCTAAGATAACATCAAGCATATTCTAAATCTGTTATTGAGTCATGATCCGTGTTATTCCACCTGCATTTGTCCATATGCTCCAGATGTCTTGTTCTGAGTGTGAGAGGTTTTGTTGAGATCGCACGTCGATTAGAGGCACCTGAAGATGGGCCGGGGTTTTGTTGAGGTCTTGTTATGAAATTTGTCCATATGCTCCATATGGCCAAAATAGTCCTTACAAAGCTTGGGCAATCTTCACCTCTCGATATAGCTTTTATGATTGAGTTAGGCCTAAAGCCCAAATTGAAAGAGGTGTATTGTAAAATTGAACTGTGTGTCTCATTATATCACCTGTGATTAAGTTGATCATACTTCTGGAGTTTACCTTTAGAAATTTGTTGGCAGGGAAACCATCATTTACAAAGAAACAAGCAGATCTTTTCTTCCCCCCAGATTTTGCTGATGACTTTCCAGTTGCAATGCAGGTACAGAAGTTGCTAGCGTTGTTCATTTTATACAAAGTTGTAGATATCTGATTTCTACTTTGATTTGTTTTTCAGATATCCCACAAATATAGTTTGATTTATGTGATTACCAAACTTGGCCTACTCTTTGTATACGATTTGGAGACAGCTACTGCAGTATATAGGAACAGAATTAGTCCAGATCCTATATTTTTGACATCAGAAGCCACATCAGCAGGAGGCTTTTATGCCATCAATAGGAGAGGCCAAGTTTTATTGGCCACTGTTAATGAACAAACAATTGTGAATTTTGTCAGCGGTCAAGTATGTTTCTGACCTTTTTATCACTTTTATGATGTGAAGCGGAATGAATTGGCATTTAACACATTTCATATTGGTTACTGTTGCAGTTAAACAATTTGGAGCTAGCTGTAAGTCTTGCCAAAAGAGGAAATCTTCCTGGTGCTGAGAAGCTGGTATGTCAAATTTTGTGCAGAACTCAACTTTAGTAATAATGTTTCATCATTGGAATTTGGGAATGTTGTCAGGGAAATCCCAAGAACTTGGAACCATTATCTGTTAATCTCACGTGGTTTCATATAACTGCCAAATACTAACTTGTATGAAGTTTGTTTATGTCCATGCAATAAAAAGTGCTATATTTAGATAGGTAATTGCTAATGCTTATATTTCTTTTTGGCCGTCACTTATTCAGTTCATTTCACCAGTGTTCGACATATGTTTCCTTACCTTACCAGCATTTGTTGTATATTTGTTTTGCACTGTCAACCATTTTATCTTAGACATTTTATTTCATGTTTGTAAAAGGTATATGCTTGAGATGAGTGAGGTTGCATGAGTGACCCCAGTGATGCTTACTGCAATATTGTTGCTTCTTTTTTTATTTATTTAATCAATGGCGACTGCGTAATAGCTTCTTAAGAAATGGCGACTGTTGTATTTCTGGTTATTATTATTATTATTATTATTATTATTATTATTATTATTATTATTATTATTATTATTTATAGCATGATGGAAATACTTGTTGTCATTGCAGGTTGTGGAGCGTTTTCATGAGCTGTTTTCCCAAACAAAGTATAAAGAAGCAGCTGAGCTTGCTGCTGAATCTCCTCAAGGAATCCTTCGTACACCTGACACAGTTGCCAAATTTCAGGTTTCTTGATAAGATGTAGCTATTTGTGAATTTTCTCATGCTCTCTCTGCTACTTCAGTTACAGCCATCTTTGGGTTATTATTTGCCTTTAGGTGGTGTTCTTTTGTTTGCTCAGTTAGATAATAATTTTTTTGAGTGTAGTGTAGCTATCTAGCTCGTTTAACTTTCAGGCACATGTGTAATGATGTTAAACTGTATAGCAGAATTTTGACTTCAGATTTACATAGGTAGTCAAGATCAGTTAATCTGAACTAGGCCTCTATAAATTGATTAATCACTGTAATTTCTCTCAAGTAAATAGATTCAGTTTCAGTTTATGCAAAATGTTATTTTACTCTGATTTTTCTCGCACTTTCCATCACTTTCCTGCATTGTTGATTCTGCTTAACTTGTAGTGTTTAAAAATGTAATTATATGTTCTATTTGGCAGAGTGTTCCCGTTCAAGCTGGACAAACTCCACCGCTGCTGCAGTATTTTGGAACACTTTTAACGAGGGGAAAGCTGAATGCCTTTGAATCATTAGAATTGTCTCGGTTGGTTGTTAACCAGAACAAGAAAAATCTGTTGGAAAATTGGTTGGCAGAGGACAAGCTTGAATGCAGTGAGGAGCTAGGAGATCTTGTTAAGGTTGAGTTGGATTAAACATTTTGTGGAATTCATATTATTTTTATGTTTTATGTTCATCTTTCTAATTGGCTGCCCGATGAGGTACTGCTGCTTATTTGCATTTTTGAAATGGTGAATTTCTATTAATTTTCATGGGTATGCTCCGTTGTAGACTGTGGACAATGATCTTGCTTTAAAAATATACATCAAAGCTAGAGCTACTCCAAAAGTTGTGGCTGCTTTTGCTGAGAGGAGGGAGTTTGACAAGATTCTGGTCTACTCTAAGCAGGTACATGTTTACTCATTAATTAAAGAATATTAATTTTGATGCATACGATACTTCAATGCTATTATAGCAAGCTGAACATTTTTCTCGACCTGCATAATTAGTATTGTGTGTATTACATTTCTATTTTACTGGAAACATTTGGTCCTAACAAATTTAATTTCTTGTTTGTTGCTGTAGGTTGGGTACACACCTGACTACCTCTTCCTTCTGCAAACAATTCTCCGGACAGATCCCCAGGTTTGGGAGAAAGCTCTACCATTTATGTTGTTAATTATTTTAGTTGAACACTTTCTGTAATTTTCCCGTTGTTTGCCACCTTTTTGGTTGCTGTGCTTTTTGAACAGTGTTTGCACATTAAGTTGACAATATCTGGTGAGTTTTTTCTCTAAGGAGAATTTCTACAAGTTACCATTTTTATTTACTCTTCAGGGTGCTGTTAATTTTGCATTGATGATGTCTCAAATGGAGGGAGGTAGCCCAGTTGATTACAACACCATAACTGATCTGTTTCTTCAGGTTGTTCATGACGAGTAGTTATTTTTTATTTTAGTTTCATCATTGTTGATTTATCATACTATGCTTCTAAACATTATTGCCATTTTCTTCTTGGTTATTCTTTGGCCTGCTCAGAGAAACCTGATCCGCGAGGCAACGGCTTTTCTCCTCGATGTTTTAAAACCAAATCTTCCAGAACACGGGTTCCTCCAGACAAAGGTTGGGATCTTTGTTTCCCAGTTGTTATGGGCATTTTACTGTTAGCAATTCTTTCTTTGTAGTAATACAATTTTCTTGTGGATTGTTGTTCAGGTGTTGGAGATTAATTTGGTGACTTTCCCCAATGTAGCTGATGCTATTTTAGCTAATGGTATGTTCAGCCATTATGACCGTCCTCGTATTGCCCAACTTTGTGAAAAAGCTGGCCTTTACGTGCGAGCTTTACAAGTAAGGACTTGCTAAATGTTTTATTTTTGTACTATCCATACTCAAGCTTAAAGTCATACATTTTGTTGATTACATCTTTCTTCGTGCAGCATTACACAGAGTTACCAGATATAAAACGTGTGATTGTTAATACACATGCAATTGAGCCTCAGGTTTTTTTGCCTTATTGCTCTTATCTAATTTAGGGTTTACAGTATATCACACGTTCCTCTAAAATGCTTGTTATTTGATTATTGCAGTCACTTGTAGAGTTTTTTGGTACTCTGTCAAAAGAATGGGCATTAGAGTGCATGAAAGACCTATTACTGGCGAACCTTAGGGGCAATTTACAGATTATTGTGCAGGTATAGAAGTGTCATTTTCTTTTACGACTTGGAGCTTACTAATAGTTGATAAACTAAGCTTACTTGTGTCTGTTCAGGTTGCTAAAGAATATTGTGAGCAATTAGGTGTTGATGGCTGCATAAAAATTTTTGAACAGTTCAGATCATATGAAGGACTGTACTTTTTTCTTGGGTCATATTTGAGCTCCAGGTTTGTGATTTTTTTTCGTGTTGGTAATTGATCCTGTTTATACCTGATATATATTTTCCACTGTTTTTATGCTGATATATCATACATGCTTATCTGAATAATATGGGGACAGTGAGGATCCCGACATTCATTTCAAGTACATTGAGGCAGCAGCAAAGACTGGTCAAATCAAGGAGGTTGAGCGTGTGACAAGAGAATCCAATTTCTATGATGCCGAAAAAACAAAGAACTTCCTGATGGAGGCCAAGCTTCCAGATGCACGACCTTTAATCAATGTTTGTGATCGATTTGGGTTTGTTCCAGATCTAACACACTACCTGTACACAAACAACATGCTTCGCTACATTGAAGGTTATGTCCAGAAGGTATCATAGTTGCCTTGCTTATCTCATGAGTGCTATATGTCATCTCTTTTTCTGTGCGTCAGCATTTGTATCTTTCTGTATAGGTGAACCCAGGGAATGCTCCTTTAGTTGTTGGGCAACTGCTAGATGATGAGTGCCCAGAAGATTTTATCAAAGGTTTGATTCTTTCTGTTCGTTCCTTGCTGCCAGTGGAGCCCCTTGTGGAGGAATGCGAGAAGAGGTGGGGTTTGTCCTTCAATCTTTATGTATTGTTGATTTGTATTCATTTTTTTTATTCTTTAACCTGCGATTATTTTGTATGCAGGAACCGGCTTCGTTTGCTCACACAATTTTTGGAACATCTCGTGAGTGAGGGTAGCCAGGATGTACATGTTCACAATGCACTGGGTAAAATTATCATTGATAGCAACAACAACCCAGAACATTTTCTCACAACCAACCCGTACTATGACTCTCGAGTTGTGGGCAAGTATTGTGAAAAACGGGACCCAACCTTGGCAGTTGTTGCTTACCGGCGAGGACAATGTGATGAAGAACTTATCAATGTCACTAGTAAAAATTCTTTGTTCAAACTGCAAGCAAGGTTTGTAGTGTATATGTAGTTCTTTCTTCGACCAAATCAATGTTCTTGTATTCATTGCTCACTTGCTTACATTGTGGTGACAGATATGTTGTTGAGAGAATGGATGGTGATCTGTGGGCTAAAGTTCTTGATCCCGATAATGACTATAGAAGGCAACTTATCGATCAGGTTGTATCTACTGCTTTGCCTGAAAGCTCAAGCCCTGAACAGGTTTCTGCAGCTGTTAAGGCTTTCATGACAGCTGATCTGCCTCATGAATTGATTGAACTTCTTGAGAAGATTGTGCTTCAGAATTCTGCATTCAGTGGGAACTTTAATTTGCAGAATCTTCTTATTTTGACAGCGATAAAGGCAGATTCATCCAGAGTTATGGACTATATCAATAGACTAGATAATTTTGATGGACCTGCAGTTGGAGAAATGGCTGTAGAAGCGCAGTTATATGAGGAAGCCTTTGCAATTTTCAAGAAGTTCAACTTGAATGTTCAAGCAGTCAATGTGTTGCTTGATAATATTCGTAGCATTGATAGAGCTGTTGAGTTTGCTTTCAGAGTTGAAGAAGATGCTGTATGGAGTCAGGTGGCGAAGGCCCAACTCAGGGAAGGGCTTGTAAGTGATGCAATTGAGTCGTTTATACGAGCAGATGATGCTACACAATTTTTGGATGTTATCCGTGCTGCTGAAGATGCTGATGTTTACCATGACTTGGTCAAATATTTGTTAATGGTAAGACAAAAGGCAAAAGAACCAAAGGTTGATGGTGAGCTCATTTATGCATATGCAAAGATTGATAGGCTTAGTGACATCGAGGAGTTCATTCTGATGCCAAATGTTGCCAATCTACAAAATGTTGGGGACCGATTGTATGATGAAGCATTATATGAGGCTGCAAAAATCATATTTGCCTTTATATCTAACTGGGCCAAGTTGGCTATTACACTGGTCAAGTTACAACAGTTTCAAGGTGCTGTCGATGCAGCACGGAAAGCTAACAGCTCAAAAACATGGAAGGAAGTTTGCTTTGCTTGTGTTGATGCAGAGGAGTTTCGTTTGGCCCAGATATGTGGACTCAACATTATTGTTCAGGTAATATGTTAATTTCAGAATTTCTAAGGAACTAAATATATTTTTAAAAATAAATTAGGAAGCTTTTTCTTGATTTCTGATCCCACTTGCTTTCTATTTAGAGAGCCTGAATAAAACGAACTTCAGAATGTAATGCAAACCATTCTCCCTTAAAGTATGCTGCAAATATGTTAATGTGTAAATGATTGGAAGACTTTTACACTTGTTGTCTGGACATTTTTTAGGCCTGCTAGTAGTGAGCTTATTTACTTTCCGATGCTTACTGTGTCAAACTTTTTGGTAATTATGCAGGTGGATGACTTGGAAGAGATCAGTGAATATTACCAAAATAGAGGTTACTTCAATGAATTAATATCTCTCATGGAGAGTGGTTTAGGGTTAGAACGGGCTCATATGGGCATCTTCACCGAGTTAGGAGTTCTTTATGCTAGATACCGCCCTGAGAAGCTTATGGAGCATATCAAACTATTCTCAACCCGTCTCAATATTCCGAAACTCATAAGAGCATGTGATGAACAACAACATTGGAAAGAATTGACCCTTTTGTATATCCAATATGATGAGTTTGATAATGCCGCAACTACCATCATGAACCATTCACCTGAAGCATGGGATCACATGCAATTCAAAGATGTTGTTGTCAAAGTTGCTAATGTTGAGTTGTATTACAAGGCTGTTCACTTTTATTTGGAAGAACATCCAGATCTCATCAATGATATTTTGAATGTCCTTGCACTTCGTGTGGACCATGCTCGTGTTGTTGACATCATGCGTAAGGTAACCTCATCAATGACAATTTTTTTGTTAGATATTAGTTTGCGACTTGCCTGCTATAACACCTGTGGATGTTTTCCCTGTAATGTACTATAGGCTGGTCACCTCCGTCTTGTGAAGCCATACATGGTTGCGGTTCAGAGCAGCAACGTATCTGCTGTTAATGAAGCCCTGAACGGGATATATGTTGAGGAAGAAGATTATGATAGATTGCGCGAGTCAATTGATTTGTATGATAACTTTGATCAAATAGGCCTTGCACAAAAGGTAAGCTGCAGTTGCTCTTCATGGTGACTTTTTTCAGTTTCAATTATGGGAAACTGATAGATTAATTATTTTATGATGAAGATTGAAAAGCACGAGCTTGTTGAGATGAGACGTGTTGCTGCTTACATTTACAAGAAGGCAGGAAGGTGGAAGCAGTCAATTGCTTTGTCAAAGAAGGATAACCTATACAAAGATGCCATGGAGACAGCTTCACAATCTGGCGAGCGTGAACTTGCCGAGGAGTTGCTTGTTTATTTCATTGATCAGGTACTAAATAATTCATTTTGAAAATGCACATCCAATTCATTTTCTTGCAATATCGCATTTGCTTAGGTTTATTATTATTATTGACCAACATGTTCTGTTAAATTGCCATGAGGATCTGAATCACCATCACTAGCATGTGCAGTGGTCCCTCTTGTGGCTTGTTCAATTCTAAATCATGTAGAGAAAAAAAATTGACACCTATTAGTATTCTCTTTTTTCGTCAAGCCTAGTAAATTTGTTCTGCAAGGGCACATTAGGGCCTTACAATTAATTAATGTTCTTGCTTGAGGATCTAAGCTGTTTCCTTTGCCCACATGGAATGATGATAACCTAATTTATTATGTGCATAGAGTTTTCTAATTTTTCTTTTCACATGATTATGCAGGGAAAGAAGGAATGCTTTGCATCATGTCTATTTGTTTGTTATGATTTAATACGAGCTGACGTTGTTCTGGAACTTGCTTGGATGCACAATATGATCGACTTTGCCTTCCCATACCTCTTGCAGGTTTGCGTTTTGTCAATGCTGCTCTGTGTCACTATATTTCAGTTGTGACATATATGTTATTTTATGACAACTCTGTTTATATCAGGCTTAAGAACCTTACATTACTGGAAATTTCCTCTACCGTCCCTGACTGTTTTGCCGAGAGTCATGCTAACTAGCTTATACCCCTTTTTTCTCTTCAAAAGGGAATTTGGTTGTCTTTGCAAAGTCTGGTAGTTTATGGGTTGTAGTCTTTAAACAGGCGCTTTGAACTGCTTTTAGATGAATGTTGGGTTTTCAAATTCATATTGATAAAAGTGATAGCTATAATAAGGTTAACATATTAGTTAGTATGCTTAGCTAATGAAGGTTGTGGATGGTCTTATGTAACTGTGGTCTGTGGTATTGCATGGGATATCCAAGCAATTCTAGTTTGAATTTTTTTTATTTTTATTCTTCCATGGATTTAAATGGATCTATGTATTGCCATTTTTATGTAGTTCTTTCTTTCACCATCTTCTCTTTGCTGTTGTAGTTTATCCGTGAGTACACTGGCAAAGTTGATGAACTAGTGAAAAACAGAATTGAAGCACAAAATGACGAGAAGGCTAAAGAGAAAGAAGAAAAGGATGTAGTTGCACAACAGGTAATTTATCTTGCCACTTTTCTGATGCCCAAAATCTAATTTATGTTGTCTCTTTGCAGAGTAATTTTAACAGTTTCAATGTTCACAGTAATTTAGGGTCCGTTTGTGGATTATAATAAAAGTGATTTTTGCATTCAATAATTCCGAGTTTTTTCTAAAAATTAACAGACGCTATTGGTGTTTGTTTACCGTAGCATTTAAAAAAAGCCATCTCTAACAAAAATAATTTTCCTAACAAGCTAATTTGAAGCTGTTTTTAGATTATTTTCAAATTGTTATTGTTTTAAAAAAACTGTAGCAAATAGATAAAAATATTTGTAACAAACAGACCCAGACCTTTAATCTCAGTCTTCATCCACTAGAGACTGGACATTAGAGTAGTACTGATATGAACGTGTTTGCTTTTGCAGAACATGTATGCTCAATTGTTGCCTCTTGCTTTGCCTGCACCACCAATGCCTGGAATGGGAGGACCAGGTTTGGGAGGAAGCTATGGGCCTCCGCCTCCAGGAATGGGGATGCCCCAAATGCCTCCTTTTGGGATGCCACCCATGGGTAGCAGTTACTAACCAGCATGCTTTGGTGGCAAGTATAGCATGAATCTGGGTTTTTATGGAGAGCAATATAGCTGCTGCTTTTGAATTTTTGTGTAGATTTTCTCTGTGCGAATTGGATGCAGCATTCGTTCTTTGTTTCTGGTGGAGGTGGAGATTTTAGTTCATTTCAAGTTTGTCATACTAGATAAGTCCTTTTTTTTTCGGTTGTAGCCGAGCTAGTCGATAAATTTCTGTATTCTACCATTTTTCTTGTATTAAAATTATTTAGTCAAGTATAATACGAAGTTTACTGATTTTAACAGTCAGATTTATGTGTAGATTATTTCAGTCATTATGGTCATAACAGCAGTTATTCTTGCAATATCAAGAATGAAGATATGCCAAACTTATATATATTGTCACAAATTTTTTTTAAAATAATTGTCTCAATAATTTTAAAATCTTGATTATTCAAGTCATTACAGTCATACAGTAATTTTGCCATTCAATAATTTAAAAATTATTTTTTAGAGATTTTGTCATTCATAAAGTACATTACATTTAACCAGACTTAAACGAATTACAATTTCATGTATTTCACCGACATATAGATTTAAACAATAAAAAATTGTGATTACTTAAGTTTATAAAGGGTGAAATACCATTTAAGTAATTTGCATCGGATGAGGTGTCTTTTATTTTGTACAAGTCATCACAATAACGATGATTGAGGAAATGTTAATATTGGTATTATTTTCTCTAATAAAATGTTATATACGACACATTAAATGATTAACATGTCTTTTTACCAATTGAGCTGTACTTATAGAACATAAAAATATTAAATTTAGTTAATAGAGATGCATCAAGTGTCACGACTCAGTTTTCAAATACAATAGAATCACTACTCCTCTTCTCATGTCGACTTTCCTTTTCCGTTCTATGCACTCATTCTTAACATTATTGTCGGACAACTATGGCCCTTGATCCACATCTCTCGACCCAAGCAAAACAAATACACTTCTGGTTGTACATAGTTTGTTATAATTCCAACTAATTAACTAACTACTTTAAGTTTTATTAGTTAGATACTGTTGAGTTTGTTGCATCTGCTTTTATATCTAACTTGAATCAAGTATCTTCAAATGGCCCATGATTGTTGACAACCGATGTGAACTTGCATAGGCTTAATAACCTATTTTCCAATCTATAACCCATAGAAATTATTCAAAAATATACGAGTAACAATGAATGTATTTTTCGGTTATATAAGAGGTAAACGATTTTTTTACTGGGAAATAAATGAAAACTTGAGAACATAAAAATTAATAATTAATATTAAATTTAATAAATAAAAGATCTACAATGACTCCAACATGATTACTTCCATTGCAAGAAACATGTGAGAAAAAAATCTGATACATGAAATCAAATTTCTAACTATAAATTGACATTTGATGTAATTTTATTGACTTAATTATACTTTTAATCTCTCTAACCTGAACTATGTATGATTTTGGTCCATTTAAATTTTTATGGAACAATTTTAGTTCCTCTAAGTTTTTTATTGTTTCAATTAAGCCCTTTCATCTATGTAATTTGTTTATAGCCCTGAAATTCTCATAATCTATTAAAATTTAGCAATTAAGTATCAATTTTAACTAAAACTAAAAAATCACAAATTTGGTAAACCGATTAATCCCCATATAAGTAGTTCAGTTAGTGATCTAAGACATCAAATAAAATTTCAGTATCAAGTCCTGATTTCAAATCCGGAAAACTAACAATTTCTACTCCAATTTTCTTTTAAAAGGTTCGTCAAACATTTAAAAAAAATATTTTTAATTTCCAAATAACAAAAAATTTTTTGGGTAAATACCGGTGTTACAAGTGAAAAAATCTAGCTTGCCTCAAAAAATTAAAAAAGTGAATAAATCTAGCCGGTTATTATTTAATTAAAATTTTTTAAAAAAATTCCTTTAATATCGAAGCGGTAACCATATCATATGCATGTCTAACTGCAAAAACAAATTACAGTTACAAAAAGTCCTTTCTTTGCTCGTTCCGTTAATTCATTCATCCAATTCCCTTTTATTTTGGTGAAACATTATATTCATTCATCCAATTCCTTCTAACTATATATCACCACACTTAAATAACCGACGTCCGTTACAACTTCTTCTTCATTTTGACTTACCATCAGTTAGTTGGCTTCATATATTATTATCATAACTATAATTAAAAATATATTTAATTTCATTAACAAAATAATATTAAAAGTCAAAATTATATTCATATTTCATCTAGAAATGATTAGTCCATCCTAACTGCCACCCATAAACTTCAAATCATGATTTAAATAAAACACAATAAAAGCAAATTGGTCAAAAAAATTATCCATCCTTGTTTAGGTTTATAGGAAAAAACGTTATTTGAGTCAGTTAGATAAAGGTGTGGAAGTTATAACTTCCACCATTATTAATCACCCACTCCTTTCATAAACCCCTCAATTAATCAATCAAATTTCACATAAAAATAAAACCCACCCATAAACTTCCACCTACCTAAGTCCAAACGAAAAAACACCCAACTTCTATTATTTGCAAATAACAAAAAAAAAAATTATAACCGAAGTTTCAACCTTCACAAGAAGAAGTTGAAGTACAGAATTAATCACGTTGGAAACCAGATATACTCCAACTTCACAAGTAGTTATTATACACACAAAAATTCAGTTTTAACTTTTAAGGTTCTTTCAATTTACAACTTTCAATTACAGTTTTTCTGTTTCTTTATTTATATATTAAAAACAGAGTCATAATAATTTCATAAACACACATTAATTGATACATTATTATTATTATTATTATTATACATTACAATCTACACATCAACATTTTTCTTTCTCTGTGGCATTTTCACAAACAGGTAAAAGAAGAGATCGATTTCGATGATGATTGGAGCAAATTCAAATTCTAGTTCCGGTGATGATAACGGCGATAAAGTGAAAGGTTCATGGAGTCCACAAGAAGACGCAACGCTGGTAAAATTGGTAACCGAACACGGCCCGCGAAATTGGTCCGTCATAAGCAACGGAATCCCCGGTCGTTCCGGCAAATCATGCCGTCTCCGGTGGTGTAATCAGCTGAGTCCCGACGTTCAACACCGTCCTTTCAGTCCGTCGGAAGATAAGATCATAATTAAAGCGCACGCCATTCACGGTAACAAATGGGCGACGATTTCTCGTCTTCTTCCAGGTCGAACCGATAACGCGATAAAAAACCACTGGAATTCAACCCTCCGCCGTCAACATATGGAGGTTCCGATAATTCCCTCCTCCGTGGGTATCGGAAAACGTCCTCCTAACGCTTATGACGGTTATAACAGTTTGTTGGATCTACGTTGCCCTTATAAACGGCCGTGTTTAGAGAATAACAGTTCACGTGACGGTGAAGAAACGGTTACGGAAGAGGAAGATGCGGGTAATAACGTTACCGTTACGACGTCGTTAAGTCTTTTTCCACCTGGAGAGAAATTTATGAAAGAAGAAGAAAATAAAAAAGAAGAAATTTTTGAAGCTAATGGGAATGTATTTGGAAACGATTGTTTGAAATCGATTATTCAGCGTATGATAGCGGAGGAAGTTAGGAATTATGTTGATAACATGCGCCGGGATGGGTTTCAACTTGGAACTGGGTTAGCTCCTGATTCAACATTTCGAAAGTGAAAAAATTACAATTTTTTTTTTTTAATTTTTATAATTGTTTTTAGGTTTCTACTCCTGTTCTATCAGACAAGTTTGTGTTTTTAATATATTTTTGGAGTTCCTTTTGTTATTTTATTTTCTTGATAGCTTTGTTAATAATTTTATTCGTTGCGGTGACCTTTGATTTGTTGAATTTTAAACTTGTTAATTATCAGTTAGTAGAACGTGAAATTACTACATCACGAATTTGTATTTCAATGTTATATGTTTACGGTCTATACATTAATAGAAAAAATATGTATAGCTTTTTTATTTCTAGGGAAGTGTTCTTTTTTAATGAGGAGTGATACATGTACATACTTTTAGAACAATTTATTTCAAAGAGTAAAGGAAATAGTATTAATTATTGAATAATAAATTAAAGTAAATACCGTAGATATACGAGACCTTGTATAAAATACAATGGTATCTATTTTATTTTGATCCTGTGCTAAAAGACAAAGAAAAAGAAAAGTCACTGTTTGGTATATTGAAGTTAAAACTCCTTGTTTAGTTGTTTTGGCTGATTACATCATTACTTCTTTCATTAATTTGGATATTAACTTGAAATATTAACAGGGAAAGCAGCATATCTCAATGTCTTATTGAGAAGACATAGTTTTGAAGCTAGCAAATGGCAAACCAAATATGACATTAATAATTGATGTTTGATATTATATTCCCATGCAAAACAAATATAGAAGGCACTGTAAACATCAATAATTGATTTTCTTATCAACATTCTTTTACTCAATTTTAAATGACTAAAATAATTTGCTCACTATTGGGTATGAGTAGTTCGAAAAAAAAAATTGTTCACTTTTCTTTTTTTCATCTTTCACTTCTCTATTTAATAAATTTTTTTCCCTTCTTGGTCATTCTAAACCTTTGGTTGGATAGATTTTGAATTACTTATTAAGATTTGAATTTTTTAAGGAATTATAATTTTTTGAGTTAATTCAAATTCTTTGAAATTTATTATTTTGTTTTGATGATAAATTTAAAACGTTTTTAAAATTAAGGAATTTTATGAACTATTTCTTTAAAGTTAAATTTAGGATATTTCAAATACCACACTAAAAATTAACAATATGAAATTCCTTTTGTCCCTTATAATATATGAATCATAAAATGGTTTTTAGAATTTTCTTCAAATTTATAAATTTGTACCTTTATATTATAAAATTTGCAAAATGATCCATGTTAAATATTACAAATTAGTTCTTATAAATTTTTAAATTTTGCATATTAGTCCTTATAAATATTCAAAAAAAATTCATATAGTGTCTGACTTTTACGAATTTTCAAATTTAAGACATGTACAAAAATAAGAGATTTAACCGACTGATGTATGATTTTACTCAAAATTGTAAGTGTTATGTGCTGCCACAAAATTTACTGTATTTCTTGTCAATCTTTTTAATAATGATAAACATTTTCTTTTTGAAAATTTATTTTAAAAATAGATTGAATATTTCTAAAAAATTAAGAAAAATGTCAACATTATTTTTCAATATTTGAAAAAAATTAATTCCCTCTAATTAGATCTTGTGGTTTTTATTATCTTACTTTAAAAAAAAAGTTAAAAATTATAGCATTGTAATATTTTTTTTTTATTATTATAATTAAAATTTAATTTATATACGTACGGTAAATAATTTATACATTATCAATCTATTACAATCATTACATTAGTAGATATATTTGACTTTTACTAAATTATATATAAAATAATTCTGATTCCCGTTGAATAATTGTAATATAATAATAATATATATTTTTTTAATAATAATTAAATTCTTATTATTAAATCGTTATATTTTTTGGTTTGTCTATTAATATATATAGAGAGAGGTGGGTAAAGATATCTGCATTTGTTATTATTGTATATATAAGCCCATTGAACTGCTCCACATAGAACTGCTTATTCAGCTTTAAAGCCTAAGCAATCGTGTTATTTTTAGGTTCCTGTCTTCCTTGAATTTAAGAAGACAGTTGTACGAGCAATCGTGTAATACGATTTCACCAATAGGTTATGGATACGTCACAATCATGATTGCTTAAGTTTAAAGACAATTGCTTAGGTAAGCAACAATAGCTTATTATTAAGTGCATGTATGTTTGATTATGCCTAACAAAAAAATGATTTTGAAAGTATTGATTTTGTTTTACTTCCATTTAAAAATAAGTTGAATATAAAGTTTAAAGTAGACTACTTTCGAATACATTTATATAAAAGTGGGTTGGACAAAAATTTAAATGTAAAAAAACGTTAATATTCAAAAACTAGTAGACTACAAACTTAACTTTAAATTATAATCAATTTTAGAAATAAAATAATTTTACTTGACAACAATTAAATAACAAATTTAATTTTATACCTCTAAAATAATGAATTTAGGTTTTGAAATTCAAACAAAGTTTAGTTAAATGTTTCAAAATTTTACGAGGCTCATTATATTTTCTATTTATTTATTAAAAGGCTCATTTTGATTTTTGAATTCTTAATTGGTAATCATCGAAGTAGTTTTTAATGACTAATCACTGATTTTTGAATATTGCCATGATAATGTAACATCTTAAGTGTGTTGTAAAAAAATAATGACATGTTTGATTGCAGATTCATAGCTCAAATTTCGAGAAAAAAATGTTCGATGGTGTAGGCAATTGTGGAAGTGTAAATCAATGGGGCATGGTTTAATATATACGACATTGTAAATACCACTATATATAGAATATAGTGCCTTAGCAACACAAAGTTGACTACAAGTAAAAATCAATTACAGGTAGCATGTTCAAATATCGATTCAACATTTGAGGATTTAAACCAATTAAAAAATAGAGACTATTGATTTGAAACAATATATACAGTTTTGCTAATTACAGCTCTAGGTTGGCTAGTTACACCTATTAATATTTAAAAATAAAAATAAAAACTCAAAATGTCTTTTCATCGTTTATACTTCTATAATCCTTATTTCTTTCATTCACTTCATCAGTCATTTCATATATCACCCATATTTCACACTCCATTTGAAAAATCTGAATAAAAAAATAGATAGAAAGTTTATGAAACGTGCACAAGTATTTTCCACCAAAGTATGTTAACTATCTAAATGCGTTTCACATACATTTTTTTTTCGAATACTGGAAAATAAGAATTTACGCAAACGAAACTAAAATAAATATAAGCAATCTTTGTAACATATAACATGTATTTTAAGAATTTACCAAACATCTAACATATTTGATGGCAGAAATAGACTTGACTTAGATATATGCAAACCAAAACACCATAAACATAGATAAAACGAAGACAAAGTAATTGTAGATTATAATAAATGTACATCCATAACAACACATACATAATACTTCAAAAATCAGAAAATATGTTCGCAATGCAATATAGATCAATTCTTTTAGAGAAAAAAATCATTCGATTCAAAGATTAAAATAATGTCAGATACAATTTAATGAACTGCTTCATAACTTAGATAAATTTTTATTTGAATATAATTATAATATATTATTTTACTAATAGAATAAAATTACATCAGCATAACAAATTGGAAACATATTATATATACAAATATGACAAAAAATAATATTACATCATAACATAAATCAGTTATGATTGATTTATTCAAAATACTAATCAAATATTACTAAAAATTAATTGAAACTACATCATAATTTAAAGCAGTTTCTCATACAAATAAATACATAAATAAGAAAATTTATATATGCAGTTTAGTTATAATTTTAAAAATGAATCCATAATCTTATACAAGTGGCTGTTCAGAGAATATTCAACTTTGTCCAGTTTTTTATTTTTGATCTGAAACAATAAGACATCGATAGACAAGAGTAATCATATATATTTAGTCCATGACTAAGTATATCAAACAACGAAACAAGTAGAATTAACATAAAAAATGAAGTGGGAAAAATAAGTATACAAATTTGAATTGAAAAACGCTTATGTTGTAAGGCGAGGAAACAAGAGGAACCTGAAAACTACTGTTGGGTTGCCTTGTTTCTATAAATTCCAAAAACAGACTAGAATGAATTAGTAGAATAGTGAATTTGATTTTATGATATTCGTTTACAAGTCATTCTCATTCTCATTCTCTAAGGGTGTAAATAAAATAAGGGTGAAAATACCGAAACAGTTAATTGAAGGCACTACGCGTCACAGCATATAGACTATACATAAAATCAGCATCATAATTATCTAGTTAAGACCGATCACATTGGACTTCTGTAACATTTACAAATTTAAGGTTAGATATAAGGAGAGTTGTTAAAAAATAAAAATAAAAACAAAGCATTCTCAATAATCACTAAAATTAGATATAAAGCAACCATAATCTAATAATGGTTAAAATTAAATGGATTCATATGAAAACATTGGTAAATAAAACGCGAAACCCTAATCACCAAAAACTGGCCAACGCATTTTCAAGTCGATAATAAAAATCCAAATATATAATATCTAGAGTTCGGGAGCAGAAATAAAAATGATTTTTTAAACCAAATTTAACAAAATAAAAATAAACTGTAAAACCATTAATAATGTATCAAAACATGAAAATTAGTAAAGACTGTTATTGGGAGGATCCCATTGAACAACAATAACATCCAAATTGAAGAACAAGATGAAACTACGATAAATAAAAACCGCACTACTTAGATCTCTGTCTCATCTTTCGGCGCTTCCTCTTCAATCTCCTCATACGCTTCTTCTTCCACTGAAAATTAAAAAATAGAGAGAACAAGTCAGAACAAAAAACTTATGATAGAAACATAATAGGTGATTATGTGATGGAAATTAGTAACGGCGATTGATAATTTACCTTGGCTCTCATCGTGAACGGTACTTCAAATTGTCGGAACGGAACCCTAGTTTATGGCCACTGAAACAGAGAATGGTAAGGTAGCAACAATTTATAGTGTAGAAGAGAAACCCTAACATGTAGCAAGTACGTGTTGGGCTGGGCTTTTTAATCCAAAAAGGCTCGTATCGGCTAAGTAATGTTTTCGAAAAATTATGCTTTCTACCATTCGAAATTTACTTTTACCCCCCACAAATTGTATGCAACAGAATTTTCTCCTATCAGGTTTTAAATAATTAAGGGGTAGATTGTGGGAAGTTATTAATTTGATTTAGTTATACTTTTAGTCTCTAATTTTTTAATTGTTTAGCTTTGGTTCTCTATTTTAAAACCAGTTATTTTGTCCCTTCATGTTTATTTAATTTTTTATTTTGTGGTCTTCATTTTTTTTTCTCAAATTTTTTATCATGCAGCATGATGACATGTCATAATAAAAATTATTTTAATTTAATTAATTTTTTACAAAAAAATATTATTTAATTAAATAAAACAAAATTATATTTACATAATTAAAAAAAATTAAAACTATAATTCATAATTTCGGTCTTGGTGCATTTTCTACCTGTTGTGCTTCAATCTGGTATAAATATTTGCTTCGTATTAATGTTAGGGGTTCTAATTTTTTTTTGTCTTTTATAATTAAGTAAATATAATTATATTTTATTTAATTCATTAAAATAAAAAAATTCATCATGCCATGTCAGATCATTAGAAAGTTCACATGTCATTCCACATTTCAAAAAAGTTAGTAAAAAATAAGTGGATGACTGTAAGATTAGATAAAACATAAATATGAAAGATTATAATCTCGTTTTAAACTAAAAGACCAAAATCGCACAATTAAAATATTGTATGGTAAAAAATATAATTAAATTTATGTGATGGAAAACTCTAATTTAGGTATCTCAAAAAAAACAAAATTAAAAACATAAAACTCGATTTGTTTTTTGAAATGTATCTAATTCTAAAAGGTATAAAATTGATTTTTATTTTTTATTTTTTTTTACTTTAAAAAGTAGACAACAAAATGATAAAAGGTATACCAATATATCAATAAAAAATGATTGTAGTGACAATGCCTAAAAAGTATTGGTGGTACGGGTGTACATGGGCGCGAGTCGACCCGCCAACCCGATCACCCAACTTAATCCGATTTTTATCCATATTGAGTCACTTTTACATTTGATCCGATTCAACCCGTTGAAACGCGCTTATATTTGGTTCGGGTAATGGGTTCAACAATTTAAACTTGTCGACCCGTAGACCTGATTTGGTAATTAGTTATAATTTAGAAGAAAAAAATTGTTTGAAAGTCCAATAAAGTTTCATTACTCTTTTTCTTCTGATTTTCAGCAAGCGTCATTTACCTTCTTTTTCTTTTGTTTCATATATGCGTCCACCTTTTTTTTTTTTTTTTTTTTTTTTTTTTTTTTTTTTTTTTTTTTCTGTCCAGACTTGCTGAAGTTGCGCTGCTGCTCACTTTCTTCTTCTGTTCTACTAGTCATGCTATCGTCGCGTTCTTCTTTTGTTTCGCATATGCTCATAACTGATATTTATTTAAATGTTATATTTTGATATAGTTTTGCGCAATGAAGTTATGAACTAAAAACTTATGTTTATAATGAATTTAGTTTAAATTTTTTTATATTTGTTAAATACAAATTTTTTGACTTAAATACTATTTATGAGCAAAAATTATGTTTATGCAAAAGTTTATGCTTATGATAGATTTAGTTAAAAAAATTTACATTTAAAACTATTTAACATTTTTTTAGTATTTTATTTGAAAATAGTAGGTACTCTAAAAATAAACAAATAAAACACAACTATTAAAATATTATGGTAGCTAAGTAAACTAAAATGGTTGGTGAGTTATGTGTAATGATGAACTTGTTAAGTGTTTGGACTTGAAGTGATTGAACTTGAAGTGATTGAACTTTTTTTGCAGATTTCCAATTGTTCTCTTCTATAATTCAAGGAACTTGTTAAGTGTTTGGACTTGAAGTTGACATTGTTTAGAATTGATAAATTTTCATATTTTATTAATTTACTTTTGTTGAATTTATTTATGTATTTGAAAATTATTGGATCTTTTTTTTGTGTGTGCGAAAGGTTGGTTTTTTTAAAGAATTGAATGATGTGATCGAAATTTTATTATTTTTGAGACATTAAGGTATTAAATATATTTTCTCGTAAAATAAAAAATATGTTATTATTTATGTATAACCCAACAACCCAACCCAAACTCGTTCTTGATCGGGTAGGTTCGGTTCGAGTTAAATGAAAAAATACGGGTTCATCAACCATTTGTATGTTAATATACGAGATTTAAGTTGTATTCTATTTTATCATTTTATTTATTTCTCTTTTGAAATTTTATATATTTATATTTTTTTATCATAAAAAATAATTATAATTTACTACATAGAATATAAAAATAATATTTTTTAATATTAAAATAACATTTACGTACCTGTGACATATTATTTGAATTGTGAGTTTTAATTTTTGTCAAATATCTCATTTATAATATAATATTCAATTAAAATATATGTTATTTAACATAATTTTAATAATACGATAGATCAATATTTATTAATGTAACAAAAAAAATCATTAAAATTACTAACAATTAATATTATAAAAAATGCTACAATAAGGACACATTTAGTAGAAAGTAGATGCACTGAAAGAAATAAAAAAAAATTAATTTTGTTTGTTTGATTTATTTTAAGAAAAGGAGACGGGAGCAAAATCACTCATAAATTCACTTTTTATTTCTCTCAACTTTTAGAGATTTGGAAGGGAAATAGAAAGATAACTAAAAATAATTATAAATTGTTTAAATTTTTTCATCTCTCTTTAAACTAAACATACTACTAAAGAGACACAATCTCATACACAAGAGACTCAATTCCAAGATTCAACATTTAAACCACTCAGTCTAAAAAGTTTCAATCTACAAAATATGGACAACAAACGACAAACAAAGATTATTATCATATCCTCCAAAGAATAAGGGTAATAAATAATAATTCCACTAACAAGAATAAGGAACACACCAAACAACACAAAAATAGAAAGTTGGCCATGTTGGGGGATGACATTCCAAATTCAATCGTTATGTATATCTCTAACTCTAACTCTTTAACAATAGGCCTGGATTCAAGAGTCAGGTCAAAGGAAATGAAACTTTGTTGTTGTTGTGAATTGTATATCTCTTACTCTCACAAACTTTGTTGTTGTGAATTGTTCCAATAGATATGCACGGAAAATATTTTAACAAAAAAGGACTTTCTATGAAAAATAAAGTATCTAATGCACACAAAAATAGAATATATTCAAACTCAAATAAAAAAATCTAACTAATATTAAATTTTCTTAAATATTAAATTATTAAAATAGAATAATTTAGATTCTATAATTCGAATCTATTTTATAGTTATAAATATTATAAGAAATATTATTTCTTATTGCTTCCTATTTCTATAATTCAAGCGCTTTTTTTAAGGCACATCACGTTCAATTTGTTTTATTTTTGAATTTTGTTAGTTTTAGAAGTGAGAGTAATTATACTAAAACTTAAGGACGTATTTAATTTTTATTTAACCATAATTTAGAATACAAGAGTATGGTATAATATAATTGACATATCAATTACGTTGATATTCAAAATTTCCACATGTCATTTGCAACATATAATAATTTTGTTAAATAAAATATATAAAAGAAAAAGAAAAAAGCTTGAGAACTAAACTAAAAATCAAGAAAACAATAATAGACACCAATGTGTCATAAAAAAATTTATCTAAAAAAATTCAAAAGAGACTAAATTGATAACCTAAAGACACATTTAAAAATCAAATCCTCTAGTGAAAAAACATGACCAAATTCAGTAAGAAAAACACATTTAAATATATTTTTATACTTTTGGTATATTCAAATATTACAATGATTTGCACAATAAAAAAAAATTAAAATGATCGTATACTCATTTTTTAAATAATATATCAATATTTTGAATTTTTCTACCACAGATACATTAAAATCAAAATATCATTGAAAATAAAAGGCAAATCATTATCAAGCAATATTAAAAACAAAAAATAGAGACTGAATATTGAAGAAAAGAACAACTTCGTTTGATTTGTGCGAATTTTCTTCTGTACATATTAGCATTTCTCATTTTCCGTTAATTTCAACCGAATGATAAATTGATAACTTTGAGTCTGTTAACAAGCAAAAAACCTTCCGGCGCACTCTAAAGAAGTTTGTCAAATTTAGGTAAATTGTTCTGCTTACATTGATTCCACATGTATGTAAGATTTATGGGTCACATATGTAATTAATTAATAAAGTGTGTTAGGGTCATTATATAATTAGCCAATAAACTAGGGGTCAAATAATATATAATAGTTTATGGCTAAAGAGCATAATAGTTATGAAAATTAATAGTGTAGATACCAGGCAGTTTCTAATTTAATGAGGGGCTGAATTGGAAATACTGCAATTTGGGATATAACTAATAATAGTTATATATAGGGGTAATGGTCCCCAAGGCAAACACAACAAGACTATTCAGTTTCAAAAACCCTAAAAGAGTAAACTCTCTGGTTCTCTCTATCCCCATCAAGAGAGCAAGGTCTTCAGGGTGTTTTGCTAAGGAAGATCACCCAACCCATTGGCTCTATCATCATCATTCCAGGATCTCATTAATGGCAATTCACACAGGTACGCTTCCGCCTTTAGTTATTCATCATGTAATTGACATGGATTATTAACAATTGGTATCAGAGCCTACCATGTTTAATTCATGATGAAATTCGGTTATTGTCTTTGTTTTAAGATGTAATTTGAGAATTTTGATATATATATTATGGAATCCATATTTTTAACGTGTTTGAAAAATTAGGGTTTGTAATTTGGGAATTTGGGAATTTTGATATATATATTATGGAATCCATAATTTTAACGTGATTGAAATCTTAAGGGTTTGTATTTTGGGAATTTAGGATATAAATATTTTTTTTTTATTTAATCGATGCGTCAAACATAAATGTGTAACGAAAACTCAAGTTTCCAAATTCGTTGGTCTTTGTTACTCCGCGACCCCGTCTTCCATACATGAATCGGGTTCGAACCCGAATTGAACTCTAATCCCTTTTTCAATTCATGATTTTGAATTCACCGTTTGCTTTCGTTGAATCTGCCTTCGAAGAGTTCACTTTCGGCAAGTTATAGAAACAGGTAGATAGTGATGAATTTTGCGAATTCGAGTATTCCTGTTGTAGCGAGTTCTACAATTTACAATTTGTGCTTCTGTTATATATATGTATATAATAGAATTCATATTTTTTTGTCTCCGGTTACAATTTTTTTTTTTTTTGATAATTATCAATTTTTTTCGATAAAATAATAATTATCAAATACTAATAAACACAGTTTATATTAGTAAACAATATTTTTTTTTATATATTGTTTTATTTGGATATAATAAATATATGTTCAAGTCAAGTTTGACATTTTGAATGAGTTAATTGAAACTTGACGTCGCCAAAGTGACCTCTCTTGTCTAAATTGCTCGTGAAGAGTGTCAAATGGCTGTGTATATGTTTATACATGCGGGTATTGACCGGCCCAAATGAAGGTTAATATTTGGCAGAATTACATGGTACACCTGCGATGATAAATGTGTGACAATTATTTGGTGTACATGTGAGCAGTAAATCGGCCCAAAGGAAGGTTTATTGTTTGACATGTCTTATTGTCAATATTTGATCGTTGCAACAAGAGTACCACTAGCAGTTGATGTTACTGTCCAAAGACTTGACATCAATGGTGCACTGGGTATCTTGAGATGGGTTAAATTCCATAATTTGAACATATGTATTTATTTATTTATTGATTTATTTTCTTATAATGTGAGTTTCTAAGTTTCGTTCTTTATTTAATTCCCAGCATCGGTTGCTTCCATATCTGCAAATTTGAGTTCTATTCCTGTCAGGCAAGGGAAATATAAGAGAGCACATTATGATGATGTCCAACATTGCTTCTAAGCTTAAAGGTCTAAAGCTTGAGTTGTCAGATGACTTACTCATTCATTTAGTATTGCTGTCTCTTCCTTCGCAATTCAGTCAGTTTAAGGTGACTTATAATTGTCAAAAGGAGAAATGGACTCTTAATGAGCTCATTTCATTATGTGTGCAAGAAGAGGACAGGCTGAAGCAAGATAGGACTGAAAGTGCTCACTTTACTAGCATCTCTAAAGACAAGGGCAAAAGGAAAAGAATTGAGGAGCCCAAGAACAAAGCTGCTGCTAAGGGTCCAGAACAAAAGAAGCAGACTAAGGATAACAACTGCTTCTTCTGCAGGAGTTCTGGACACGTGAAGAAGGATTGTGCCAAATATCACGCTTGGCGTGTTAAGAAAGGTATGATTCTGTCTTTGGTCTGTTCTGAGGTTAATTTAGCTTCAGTACCTAGAAACACTTGGTGGTTAGACTCTGGTGCAACTACTAACATCAGTGTTTCAATGCAGGGTTGCCTGAACTTCCGAAAGCCTAGTGATACTGAAAGATGGATCTATGTAGGAGATGGGAAGAAGGTAGAAGTTGAAGCCATAGGAAAATTTAGATTATTATTAAGTTCCGGTCATTATTTGGATTTAAAAGACACTTTTGTTGTACCGTCATTTAGACGGAATTTGATCTCTATTTCTTATTTGGACAAATCAGGATATTATTGTTCATTCGGGAATAAAGAATTTACTTTGTCTTTAAATTCGAATGTTGTTGGAACCGGTTTACTTTCTGGTTATGATAATCTTTATTTGTTGGAAACTGTGGCTAACTATAATGAAACCTTGAATGTGGAATCACGTGGTACTAAGCGGAAAATTGACAATTTCAATTCAGGGGTGCTTTGGCACAAGCGTCTAGGTCACATCTCTAAAAATAGAGTTGAACGACTTGTGTCAGATGGAATTTTAGATTCCATTGACTTCACAGACTTTAACGTTTGTGTAGCATGCATTAAAGGAAAACAGACTAAAGATAAGAAATTAGGCGCATATAGAGCTACAGACGTCTTAGAATTGATACATACGGACATCTGTGGGCCATTTCCAACTCCTTCTTGGAATGGTCAACAATATTTTATATCATTCATAGACGATTATTCTAGATATGCCTACCTTTACCTAATTCACGAAAAGTCCCAATCAATAGACGTGTTCAAATCCTTTAAGGCAGAAGTTGAGAATCAACTTAATAAAAGAATTAAAAAGGTCAAATCTGATCGTGGTGGTGAATACTACGGCAGATATGACGGTTCAGGTGAACAACGTCCGGGACCATTTGCCAAATACCTAGAGGAATGTGGAATCGTCCCACAATACACTATGCCGGGGTCACCCAGCATGAATGGTGTAGCTGAAAGACGAAACAGGACTCTTAAGGATATGGTAAGGAGTATGATTTGTCATTCCACCTTGCCAGAGTCACTCTGGGGAGAGGCATTAAAAACAGCAGCATACATTCTTAATAGAGTACCAACTAAGGCAGCGGCTAAAACACCTTATGAGCTTTGGATTGGGCGTAAGCCTAGTCTGAAGCACCTTCATGTTTGGGGATGTCCAGCTGAGGCAAGGCCTTATAGGCCGAATGAAAAGAAATTTGAACCCCGAACAATTAGCAGCTATTTTATAGGGTACTCAGAAAAATCAAGGGGCTATAAATTTTATGATCCTAATTTGAGAACAATTTTTGAGACGGGAACGGCAACGTTCTTTGAGGATATTGAGTTTGGGGGGAAGATTAAGGTTAAAGATTTTGTCTTTGAGGAAGAATCGGTAACAATTCCAGAACTGATTCTTCCACCAATTGACTTTCCCATTATTGAACAAACTCAAGATGATCTGGTTGTTCAGGAAGAACAAAATCCAGATCAAATTCAAGATCCTCAAGAACAAGTGCCTCAAGAGCCAGCTCCATTGCGGAGATCCACTAGAGAAAGGAAAAATGCTATTTCGGATGATTATGTAGTATTTATCAATGAGGTAGAGGAAAATGTTGGCATGACGGAAGACGACCCAGTCAACTTTCATCAAGCCATGCAAGATTCTCGTTCAGATAAGTGGATCGAAGCAATGAATGAGGAGTACAAGTCTATGCAAGACAATTCAGTTTGGGAACTTATCCCATTACCTGAAGGAAAGAAACCCATTGGTTGCAAATGGATTTTTAAAACCAAGCGGGATTCCAATGGTAATGTGGAGAGATATAAGGCACGTCTTGTAGCTAAGGGTTATACTCAAAAGGAAGGGATTGATTATAAAGAGACTTTCTCTCCGGTTTCATCGAAGGACTCTTTAAGAATAATCATGGCTCTTGTTGCTCACTTTAATTTGGAGCTTCATCAAATGGATGTAAAAACAGCTTTTCTCAATGGCGACATTGATGAGACGATCTATATGGTGCAGCCAGAAAACTTTGTGTTGGGAGACCCAAAGAATATGGTGTGCAAACTAAGAAAATCCATTTATGGGCTAAAACAAGCTTCTCGTCAATGGTACCATAAATTTCATCAAGTAATTCTCTCATTTGGTTTTGAGATGAATACAGTTGATGATTGTGTGTATCATAAGTTCAGTGGGAGCAGACATATTTTCCTGGTCTTGTATGTTGATGACATACTGCTTGCCACTAACGATATAGGCATGTTGCACGAAACTAAGAAATTTCTATCAAAGCATTTTGAGATGAAAGATCTTGGTGACGCCTCTTTTGTATTAGGAATTCAGATACACCGAGACAGATCTCGAGGTATTCTTGGATTGTCACAAAAGAGCTATATCGATAAGGTTCTCAAAAGGTTTGGGTTACAGGATTGCAAACCAGGGGACACCCCAGTTGCTAAGGGAGACAAGTTTAGTCTCAAACAGTGCCCTAAGGGAAGTTTGGAAATTCAAGAAATGCAAAAGATCCCTTATGCTTCAGCTGTAGGGAGTCTTATGTATGCCCAAGTATGTACGCGTCCAGACATAGCGTTCATAGTAGGGATTTTAGGCAGATATTTAAGCAATCCAGGTCTTGACCATTGGAAAGCAGCCAAGAGGGTCATGAGATATTTGAAGAGAACAAGAAACTACATGCTCACATATAGGAGGTCAGACCAGTTAGAGATCACTGGGTACTCTGACTCGGATTTTGCGGGATGCCAAGACAGCTTAAGATCAACTTCAGGCTATGTCTTTCTGTTAGCTGGTGGAGCAGTTTCTTGGCGTAGTGCCAAGCAAGGTCTTACTGCTTCATCAACCATGGCAGCAGAATTCGTAGCAATTCATGAGGCATCTGACCAGGGCATTTGGCTGAGAAATTTTGTCACGGGGCTGCAAATAGTTGAAGGGATTGAAAGACCACTCAAGTTGTATTGTGACAATAGATCAGCAGTCCTGTATTCTAACAATAATAGGAGCTCAACCAAGTCAAAGCACATTGACATTAAGTTCCTAGTTGTTAAAGAGAAGGTACAAAGTGGACAGATATCCATAGAACACTTAAGGACAAACTCCATGATTGCGGATCCACTCACTAAAGGTCTACCACCCAAGGTCTTTCATGAGCATACTGCTCACATGGGTGTGCTACAGTTTGAGGAATCTTGATTTTAGTGGGAGTTTCGTCCATTATGTAATTCATGTTCTATGTTTAATTGTAAAGTACAAATACATTGTATTTGGACTTTCTGATCAGAAATAAAGTTTAAAGTATTCAGTTTTTGGTTACTTTGTACATTTAAGTTATGGTATGATCTCATTCGATAAAGTAGGACCAGTTGAAAATTGACATGCATTGACCAACTTCATGTAATTTTCATGCTACACTTTTCATAATGGGTCTATGTCATTTAGTTGTGTCAGTACGGGTGATCATTGATGGGTTTAGTTATGCTTATTATGACGAAAGCCTCCTTGGTTCCATGTGCTGATATGATTAATGGACGGGACAATTTGGATTATACTCAAGGTAATTATAATGACATTTTTGACGTCATAAAGTCTAACACACTCCTAGGATACATGTGTGACCAGTGGGAGATTGTAAGATTTATGGGTCACATATGTAATTAATTAATAAAGTGTGTTAGGGTCATTATATAATTAGCCAATAAACTAGGGGTCAAATAATATATAATAGTTTATGGCTAAAGAGCATAATAGTTATGAAAATTAATAGTATAGATACCAGGCAGTTTCTAATTTAATGAGGGGCTGAATTGGAAATACTGCAATTTGGGATATAACTAATAATAGTTATATATAGGGGTAATGGTCCCCAAGACAAACACAACAAGACTATTCAGTTTCAAAAACCCTAAAAGAGTAAACTCTCTGGTTCTCTCTATCCCCATCAAGAGAGCAAGGTCTCCAGGGTGTTTTGCTAAGGAAGATCACCCAACCCATTGGCTCTATCATCATCATTCCAGGATCTCATTAATGGCAATTCCCACAGGTACGCTTCCGCCTTTAGTTATTCATCATGTAATTGACATGGATTATTAACAATGTAAACTTAACATGTAAAGTTATCGAATTTATTTTATATTAATATAATACTAAAATTATTATATACATAACATATATGTTTTGAACGTTACATATATACTTATATTTACATAACTAGTGTAAATGAATTGCGCTATGCACGAGTCAGTATTTGCTGAAAAAAATATGAATTAACAAAAGACTGTCGTTCTATTGAAAATAATCCAAATAATTTTTTTAATATATTTTGCAAAACCATTTCAACTCATAATATTTATTTAAATCAAAATTTCTAAAATCTGATAATTTTGGGTCCGTTTGTTTTACATTTATAAAAAGTAATTTTGATATATATATATATATATATATTTTATTAAAAAAATTAAAAAAAAAACGGATTATATCGGTTAACTAGTCATATTCGTAAATATTATCCAAATACTATACATATAACTCTAATCAATTTACATAATTTAATTTTTGTGTTGATTTTTATGAATGAATATATATATATATATATATATATATATATATAAAAAAATTTATCAAAAAGAA